>NC_069505.1:569009521-569187021 GCF_027579735.1 Bombina bombina | reverse complement strand
CTAAACAAATTGTACATCTATCAATCTATCTATCATCTATCTATCTATCTATCTATCTACCTGTCTATCTATATATCATTAATCATATTTATCTATGGATATATCTATCTATCTATCTATCTACTCCCTATATGTCTCTCAAACTTATTGTCTTTCTCTTACTCTCCCTCTTTCTGTCTAAGGACACGATTGTCTAAAGCTCTCTGCTCTAGCAAGATTATCAAACAAGTCTTTTCAGTACTGTGAGGTCCCTAAAATAATTGTACATCTATCTATCTACCTATCTATCTATCTATCTATCTATTTGCTATCTTGGTTACTATCTGTCTGCGGGTCTATCTGAAATAGTTTTTTCAGCATTACTTACAGATATGTTGTGGTCTGTTTCAGTTTTATTTTTCCGACAAAATTCTGAGCTTTTATATCATGTTTTGGTTGGGCGGATACTTTATGAAATGTACCTTCTGTTTAATTATTACTCCAAAAGAAATTTTAGTAACATATTACTTACATATGACTTTTCAATTTTGTTGGCATGACTCCAGGTAACTAGCTGAGCTTAATACTTTCTGTTTTACTATTTCTCCAAAAGTATGAGTAATTATTGTTATCGATGACTAACACATGACTTTTCAGTTTAGTTGGCATGGCCCCAGGTAATTAACTTAATACTTTCATTCTTGTTTGTAAGTGTACAGATTTTTCAATGGAGAGTGGGATTGCACTCTCTTTTGAAAAATCTGTACGCTTGTGGCGAAATGTACGTTAGGAACGCAAGCTGAATGCCACTACACCCTCTCATGACTAAAGTCGTCAGGACAGGTATTGAGAGATTATCCCATACCCAGGGGAGGCTAGCATAACCTTCAAGGCACGCTATTTCCACCCAAGCAAGGGATACGATAGCAGCAGTTTGTGGTTGGCATATACTGGAGACTTTTCAGTATAAAACCAGGTGTGCGCCTGTACCTAGAGCCTGGCTGGCTGAGAAAAGTGTGAGTAACCGCTTGGCGGGACCACTTGTGTGAAAAAAAATTATCTTTTTCACCAATTGTATTGCACTATATTTTTTCCTTTTTGTTTTTGAGGCAAGAAATCACTTGTATCATTGAAACAGAGCAGGACTCCCACAGATCACATATATCCTTATATTCTGATTTTAGATATCACATTATTTTTGTTTATTATTTAGTTTATCACTTTTTGTTGCTTCACTTTTATTTCACCAAGTGATTATTGTACTTTTTATTACTTTTATTAAAACTCTTTTGTTTGCAGATGACATTAATTTTCGTTTCTGACCCAACCTTTTTTATAACTCAAATTATTAACATTTTGGAAGAGCACAGTGAAATCTCAGGCTAAATCTTAAATCTTATGGCTAAAAATAATAGAGGATTAACAAATATATGCTTTTACTGAAACTAAATCACTTTCTTATTTGGGTTTGTCTATAGCTACAGATCCTGCAAAGTGGTATGGTGAGAATATTTTTCAGATCCTAAAAGAAAGTAGAGATAGTTTGACGTGTTGGGTAGGACTACCTGTTTCTCTTTCAGGTAAAATAAGCCTATTCAAGATGTTCATACTTCCTAATATCCTCTACATCTTGAGAATGTGTCCTTTGCTAATTAGAAATCAAGATCTTTCATTGATTCTACCTGACTTAAGATACTTTTTATGCTCAGGTAAAAAAAACTAGGATAAAACTCTCAAATGTATATTTACCATATCTTAAAGGATGTCTGGCTTTACCAAATCTGAAAATCCATAACTATGCTGTAATTCTGAGATTTCATATTGGTTGCTACATCAAACCAATAGGTACTCATGTAGAATTTTGGGGACATCCTAAAACATTTAATGTGAAAATGGCTTAATGTGGCTTAATGAGTAAAAAAGTGGCCAAATGTTAATCAATTGCTGCATAATTTTGCACAACCCAAGATTTCCACTTTCCAAAACTATCCTAGAAGTTTCATGGAGTTTGGTTTCTCACAAGGCAAATGAGTGACATTAAGCTTGTTTTTGGGGAGCTTAATGTGGCTTAATGAGTAAAAAAAAAGTGTCCAAATGTTAATCAATTGCTGCATTATTTTGCACAACCCAAGATTTCCACTATCCAAGCCTATCCTAGAAGTTTCATGGATTTTTTTCCCCACCAGGCAAATGAGTGACATTAAGCTTGTTTTTTGGGGAGCTTAATGTGGCTTAACGTACAAAATTCAACTTAGATGTTAACCAATTTCCCCCAAACTTACCACAATATATTAATCTATCGATTCAAACATATTCTGAAAATTTCAGGACATTTGATAAAACATACCAAAAGTTATTCACATTTAACATTTTTTTTACAATCCTAAAACATTTGATGTGAGCAGCTTAATGTAAAAAGAGCTTAATGTACCAAAATTCCCCTAAACATCAATCAATTGCCTTGAAACTTGGCACAAACTCAGTTTGTCACTTTCCAAACCTATCCTAGAAGTTTCATGGATTTTGGTTTCCCAAAAGGCAAATGAGTGACATTAACTTGTTTTTTGCGGAGCTTAATGTAGCTTAATGAGTAAACAAGTGGCCAAATGTTAATCAATTGCTGCATTACTTTGCACAATCCAAGATTTCCACTATCCAAACCTATCCTAGAAGTTTCATGGATTTTAGTTTCCCACATGGCAAATGAGTGACAATAAGCTTGTTTTTGGGGAGCTTAATGTGGCTTAACGTACAAAATTTAACTTAGATCTTAACCAATTTGCCCCAAACTTCTCACAATACATTAATCTATTTATTCAAACATATTCTGAAAATTTGAGGACATTTGATAACACATACCAAAAGTTATTTACATTTAACAATTTTTTTACAATCCTAAAACATTTAATGTGAGCAGCTTAATGTAAAAAGAGCTTAATGTACCAAAATTCACCTAAACATCAATCAATTGCCTTGAAACTTGGCACACACTCAGTTTGTCATTTTCCAAACCTATCCTAGAAATTTCATGGTATTTGGTTTCCCACAAGGCAAATGAGTGACATTAAGCTTGTTTTTTGGGAGCTTAATGTGGCTTAACGTACAAAATGGAACTTAGATCTTAACCAATTTCCCCCAAACTTCTCACAATACATTAATCTATCGATTCAAACATATTCTTAGAATTTCAGGACATTTTATAAAACATACCAAAAGTTATTCGCATTTAACTTTTTTTTTACAATCCTAAAACATTTAATGTGAGCAGCTTAATGTAAAAAGAGCTTAATGTACCAAAATTCACCTAAACATCGATCAATTGCCTTGAAACTTGGCACAAACTCAGTTTGTCACTTTCCAAACCAATCCTAGAAGTTTCATGGATTTTGGTTTCCCACAAGGCAAATGAGTGACATTAAGCTTGCTTTTTGGGGAGCTTAATGTGGCTTAAAGTACAAAATTTAACTTAGATATTAACCAATTTCCCCCAAACATCCCACAATACATTAATCTATCTATTCAAACATATTCTAAAATTTTAAGGACATTTGATAAAACATACCAAAAGTTATTTACATTTAACAGTTTTTTTACAATTGTAAAACATATGGGGGCTTATTTATCAAAGCGTCAATCTCGGTGCATTCGCAGGCGTCAATATGCTCGCCAGACATCGCTACAGCGGATCCACATACAATGCCCTTATTTATAAAAAAACACATCAAAAACATGTGCGTCAAGTACGGTGCGATGAGCATCGGACTGTTGTTAACTAACAGTCATCGATGTCGCGGTTATTCAGGTTTTTCCCAACTTTATTTATTCCATTTTATTACTGTCCATGAACAAGCACATTTCTCTAAAGCTAATCTTTTATTTCTCATCTGTTAATGTCCAAGAAATCGCTTGATTTATACCTCAACAAACAATATCTCATAGAAAGTTATTTTTATATTTCTTTGTTATATGATACTTTCACATAAATTAATGTGTATTTGTATTTCTAGAAGTCATGATATGCTTTTATCTCATATAATTTTTTTTTTAAAATAAATTATTATTAATGCTAGAATTTGTACATATATCTTTGCACATACTTGTGTGTGTGTATATATACTGTATACATACTGTATATACTGTATGTATATCTATCTATATATATATATATATATCTATATATATATATATATATATATATATGTGTGTGTGTGTGTTGTGTCAGAAATCTTTTGCAAACATATTTACATGTCCCTAAATTCCCTTTTTTGTTCTAAACAATGTTGTCTTTCATGTCTCTGTGTTTATTTATACCAATATATGTATATAGCGTAAATTTATTATTATTCTGAGCAGGAATAATTGTGAATACAACATGTTATCAGTGTATTATATGTATTTATTTATAATCAATGGATATTTTAAGAGCTGGGCCAGTTTTCTCTCTGTACCTGTGTGTCAGACTCAGATACGATAGCTAGTAATGAGATTTATATAATGAGTTGTGTGAACCACAGCTGCTGAGAATCATACTTGTACTAAAATATATGAATGATTGTAGCAGAATGAAATATTGCTATGTGACATAAACTATCATGAGTGATAGTGTCAAACAGCACATTTAACAGTCAGCAAGGTTGATATTAGGGGAATAGGTGAGAAAACACTATTGCTATCACATGTGTTTGGTATTAACACTGCTTTTATATAGCAGTGTCTCTCACTGTGAATCCCAAATAAAAAAAAGAACAAACTTACAAAGTACTTGTGAAAAATAATTATCATAAAGCACAGCTATGCAGCGGATAAATGTTGATCAACTTATTCATATATATATATATATATATGTGGTATTTTGAGAGGATAAGAGAAATGTGCACAACAAAAGAAAAACTGACAGGTTGCTGTTTAGGGTGAACTGAAAATACAGGCTGTAGCAGTAAGAACAAACTTGTAACAACTGAACTTTTAAAAGTACCTGAGTGGAAGTTAATACCCTAGAGAGTGAGGTCTGGAATCCGGTATAGAGAACCCCAGTGGGGAGTAAGCTGGTCCGGTGTAGAGAGCTTGATCAGGGCTCAGGTAGTTCTGTTTATGGTGTGTGATTCAAAGTAGATCCGGTACTCAGAGAGAGGCTGTGCAGGCAAGGTTCAGAGAGGAGCAGGGAAACAGGCAAGGCTCAGGATAATACCGTTTAGCTACCACTGGGTGGCAGACGGTCAATAACAAGCAATGTAGGATAGTAGATTAGAGGTTTTATAGAGAAAGTTGTTAATCAGAGTTTATTATTTAAAGGGACAGGTATATCGATATGCCTTGCAGCAGTGAGCCTGACAGTATCCCCCCTTCTAGGAGCAGCTCCGGTGCTCAGGATGCGGCCAATCCGGGTTCCTCCTATGGAAAAGCGACACCAGTCGAGGTGCAGAGATGTTACTAGCAGGTTCCCAGGAATCGTGCTCCGAAGAATACCCTTTCCAACTGATAAGATATTGCAACACCCCTCGGAACAACCGGGAATCAAGAATTGCTCGAACTTCATATTCGGTAGTAGGGTCTATTGAGATCTGAGGGACAGAATCCGAAGGAACGTTTCTTAAAGCCTTGTAGGGCTTTAGAAGGGACACATGGAAGGTAGGGTGTACCTTCATGCTGTCCGGTAGTTTCAGGGTGACAGCATTCACGTTGAGTATTCGGGTGATAGGATAGGGTCCCAGGAATAAAGGAGAGAATTTCTTTGAAGGAGTGTTGAGCTTCAGGTTTTTTGTGGATAACCAGACGAGGTCACCTACAGCATACGGGGGCGGTTTTCTTCTTTTCCTATCGTAAAACTTTTTTTGTGTTTCCTTTGCTGATTCAATAGCATTCTGTGTAGCAGAGAAGCTGGCAGAGATGGCATCGGAGAGTTCAGATAAACCTGAGAAAGTGGTACGGTTATCGGGGTGTAGATGAAACCTGGGGTGAAAACCATAGTTCGCGAAGAATGGTGTAGTCCCAGTGGAGGTATTGATAGTGTTATTAAATGAAAATTCAGCATATGGTAAATGTTGGGACCATGTGTTTTGTTGATCAGAGCAGTACAGCCGTATATATTGTTCGATCCATTGGTTACAACGCTCTGTCTGTCCGTTGCTTTGAGGATGATATGCAGTAGTGAGTCTCTTGTCAATCATAAATAATTCGCAAAACTTCGTCCATAACCTGCTAGAGAATTGACTGCCTCTGTCGCTCAAGATAGTAGTAGGAAGGCCATGGTGTTTGAAGACATGTTTTATGAGTAATTGGATGGTTTCCATGGCGGTAGGCAATTTGTGATATGAAATGAAATGTGCCATTTTACTGAATAGGTCTACTACTACTAAAATGGTATTAAAGTTGTTCGATACAGGTAGGTCTACTATGAAATCAAGTGCTATTTCTGACCATGGGATTGATGGAGTAGGTAAGGGCAGTAGAAATCCATAGGGTGCTTGTTTTGTTGATTTGGAAACGGTGCATTTGTGACAGGATGTTACATATTGGTTTATTTCACTGGCCATGTTAGGCCACCAGTAGGATCTCTTTGTGAGTTCTAGTGTCTTTTTCATTCCCGGGTGTCCAGCGAGCGAAGAATCGTGGACGGTTTGAAGAACCATTTGTCTACGAGTTGGAGGAATGTACAACTGATCTTGGTGGTAGTATAATTTATCCTTTCTCTTGTGCAGGAGCGATAATGGTTTTGTTTGATCCTCCATTTGTTCATGTAGTAGCTGTGGTTTGAAGTCACAGATAAAAGAAACGAACCTGTCTTTAGGGATTAGGCTGGTATCAGGTATAGGCTTCCGTACATAACAAGGTAACCTGGAGAGGGCGTCTGCTTTATGGTTCTGACTTGCTGGTCGATATACTATCTGATAATTAAATCTGGTGAGGAATAAATTCCACCTTACTTGCCTGGAGGAGAGGGTCCTAGTGCTTTTCAAGTACTGTAAATTTCTATGGTCCGTATAGATCAATATAGGAACACTTGTACCCTCGAGTAGGTGTCTCCAATGCTCGAGTGATAGTTTAATGGCTAACATTTCTTTTTCCCCAATGGGGTAGTTCTGTTCAGCAGAATTCAGTGATCGAGAGAAAAAAGCAACAGGATGGAGAGGTTGTTTTAAGCCTTTTCTTTGTGAAAGAACAGCACCCACAGCAACGTCCGAGGCATCGACCTCCAGTATAAATTGATACTCTGGATTAGGAAACCTAAGGATAGGAGCGGTAGTGAACTTTAGTTTTAACAGCTCAAAAGCTTCCTGTGCTGCGGGGTTCCATCTAAAAGGTATGCTAGTTCTTGTTAGCATCGTTAATGGTTTAGTGAGGGCAGAGAAATTTTTTATGAATTTGCGATAAAAATTCGCAAAGCCCAGGAAACTTTGGACTTCTTTTCTAGACTTAGGGACAGGCCAATCTTTAATGATTTGTATTTTTGATTCCTCCATATGTATACCTGAGGAACTGATGATATACCCAAGAAAAGCTATGGTCTGAGAATTGAATATACACTTCTCTGGTTTGACATACAGGTGGTTTTCCCTTAAACGAGATAGGACTTGTCTGACGTGTAGAACGTGTTCAGAGAGTGTTTTAGAGTATATTAATATATCGTCTAGATATATGACTATATAAACATCTAAGATATCTCTGAAGAGATCATTTATTAAATACTGGAAAGTGGCCGGGGCATTACAGAGCCCGAACGGCATGACTGTGTATTCATAGTGGCCGTATCGGGTCCTGAATGCCGTTAACCACTCGTCGCCACTTCGCACTCTGATTAAATTATACGCCCCCCGAAGGTCCAATTTCGTAAAGAACTTGGCCCCTTCTAACCTCTCGATTAACTCTGGGATTAGGGGCAAAGGGTATCTGTTCTTTACTGTGATCTTGTTCAATTGTCTATAGTCTATAATAGGCCTTAGGGAGCCGTCCTTGTTTTCTACAAAGAATATTCCGGCTCCCGCCGGTGATGTCGAGGGGCGGATAAACCCTTTCCTTAGGTTTTCCTCTAAATACGATTTTAAATGATCAAGCTCTGTTTTAGAGAGGGGAAAAATGTGCCCACAGGGAATCTCTGCTCCAGGTATTATGTCTATAGGGCAGTCGTACTTCCTATGGGGAGGTAAACTCTCTGACTCAGTTTTGTTAAATAAATCCATAAAATCCCTGTATTCATTGGGTATTTGGTTCTCAGTATCTGCCTGGGGAGTGAGTAGGATAGGCATAGGGAAACATGTGGTAGTGCAGTATCTAGAATTGAAGCTGAGAGAGAGTGTTTCCCAGGATATTTTGGGGTCATGTAGACTCAACCACGTTAAACCCAGGATAACAGGGGAAACTGGTGAAGAAATGACATCGAAAGACATATATTCCCTGTGATGGTCAGTCGTGGATACTAAAAGGGGTATTGTTTGATATTCAACTGGACCTGAGGAAAGGATCTTACCATCTATACCACGCAAATAAATAGGAGATTTTTTGTGCACAAGTGGTATTTTATTATTATAGGTGAATTCCTTATCAATATAGGAGGCGGTTGCCCCAGAGTCAATAATGGCTGGAACTTTGACCCGTAGAAGATCCCACTGTAATAGAAGATTAATTTTACAATAGGTTGTGGTGGAGTCATAAGTATTACAGCAGGATAAGGTTGAATAGTTCTTACCCTTTCGTTGTCTCAGCAAGGAGGGGCAGTCTTTTACAGTATGTTCTTCTGAAGCACAATATAAACACAGGTTGTTCTCTCGTCTTCTATTTTTCTCTTGGGTAGATAGGGGTCCTTTTAGGAACCCGATATCCATAGGTTCAGCTGTTGATTTACTAGAGGCCTGAGGTGTAGCAGTGTTATAGTGCTTTTTGTAGTGTGTGTCCTGATAAGACCTTTCATGCATGCGTTCTCTGAGATGTCTGTCTATAGTAATGGTTAGATTTATAAGCCCCTCTAAAGTGGGAGGTAAGTCTATGCGAGACAGCTCATCTTTAATAGGGTCAGATAGACCGATTCTAAACTGGTTTTTAAGAGATACATCATTCCACTGGGAATCTTTTGCCCATCTTTTAAAGTCAGAGATGTACTCTTCTACAATTCTTTTCTTTTGTTTCAGAGCCCTAAGAGCTGTCTCAGCAGTCTGTTGTTTGAACGAGTCTTCATATAATTGACCCATAGCTGTTAGGAAGGCATCAAGTGAGTTCAATATAGTGTCGTTTGTCTCAAAAAAGGTATTAGCCCATGTACGGGGCTCACCTCTCAAGAAAGAAATGATAGTCAGGACACGTGACCTATCATTTGGGTAGGTTTGTGGTTTCATTGTGAAAAGCAGAAGGCAGGCATTTTTAAAATCTCTATATTGAGATCTGTCGCCAGAAAATTTATCAGGGAGACTTATTGGTGGTTCTGATGTATGCAACTTAGGTTCTATGTATTCTTTAATGTAAGCTTTAAGTGCAGTGTTTTCTGCCTTAAGTGTGGATAAGCCCTCTGTTAGTAAATCAACTCTTTGCTTTAGATTCTGCATACTTGTAGTCATCTCAGCTGGGTCCATTTTGTATTAATTGGCTTGTTATTCTGTCAGACTCAGATACGATAGCTAGTAATGAGATTTATATAATGAGTTGTGTGAACCACAGCTGCTGAGAATCATACTTGTACTAAAATATATGAATGATTGTAGCAGAATGAAATATTGCAATGTGACATAAACTATCATGAGTGATAGTGTCAAAAAGCACATTTAACAGTCAGCAAGGTTGATATTAGGGGAATAGGTGAGAAAACACTATTGCTATCACATGTGTTTGGTATTAACACTGGTTTTATATAGCAGTGTCTCTCACTGTGAATCCCAAATAAAAAAAAGAACAAACTTACAAAGTACTTGTGAAAAATAATTATCATAAAGCACAGCTATGCAGCGGATAAATGTTGATCAACTTATTCATATATATATATATATATATATATATATATATATATATATATATATATATATATATATATATGTGGTATTTTGAGAGGATAAGAGAAATGTGCACAACAAAAGAAAAACTGACAGGTTGCTGTTTAGGGTGAACTGAAAATACAGGCTGTAGCAGTAAGAACAAACTTGTAACAACTGAACTTTTAAAAGTACCTGAGTGGAAGTTAATACCCTAGAGAGTGAGGTCTGGAATCCGGTATAGGGAACCCCAGTGGGGAGTAAGCTGGTCCGGTGTAGAGAGCTTGATCAGGGCTCAGGTAGTTCTGTTTATGGTGTGTGATTCAAAGTAGATCCGGTACTCAGAGAGAGGCTGTGCAGGCAAGGTTCAGAGAGGAGCAGGGAAACAGGCAAGGCTCAGGATAATACCGTTTAGCTACCACTGGGTGGCAGACGGTCAATAACAAGCAATGTAGGATAGTAGATTAGAGGTTTTATAGAGAAAGTTGTTAATCAGAGTTTATTATTTAAAGGAACAGGTACATCGATATGCCTTGCAGCAGTGAGCCTGACACTGTGTAACTCCTCCGGATTGCAATCTAGTTTTAAAAACCACCCCCACACAGGTGTTATAAAATCGGCTGGCATACAAGATGACATTTTTTAATGAAAATGAAATTCAAGAGAAGGAAGAAATACACTAAAAATAGCATGACAGTAAAGAGGTGATTTTAATTTCTGCTGTATCTGAATCATGACAGTTTAATGTTAGGTGGGCTATCCCTTTGAGTTATCAGTTTAAGATTATATTGAATCAAACATCATTCAAATTTTAAAATCATTGTCTAAAATATTACATTGTATGTCCTAATGTCAGCATCAATGTTTATCTTTAATACTAATTACACATATACATACTTTCAAAGTATAATACACAATGTAACAGATAGCACATCTGTTCTGATGGGTGATTAATGACACAAGTATCGATCAATTTTATTCGTTAGTGATACTATACAATGTATATTTAAATTTGATTGGCTGATGTCATAAATCATGTGATTATGCATATTCCAATCAAAAGTGGTGGAAAAATTTACTAGTGTGTGGGTTGTCTAGGAGTATTGCGTCATATTTGGTGTGAAAAGTGTTGCATCAAATTTGGTGCGAAGTGGTGAGTGAGACTTGTATTACATGGCTTAAACATGGTGCATATAGATTTATCAAAAAAAACAAAAAAATAAAAAAAGGAAGTTAGCTATATTATGTTATGTATTTATTTAATTTGTATCTCTATATCTACTAGTGCACCAAATTTGGAGCAATAATATTGTTCTCTTGCTTTGTAATAGTAGACAAAGATGTAACATAATCCATAAGCAGTAATGTATTTTATTTGTATCCCTATATCTACTAGTGCATCACAATTGAAGCAATACTTTGCACCAAATTTGAAGCAATAATATTGTTTGATTTAGAAAGAGTATAGAATTTTAATAAAGTTTCTAATTTACTTTTATTATCTAATATGCTTCATCGTCTTGCAGCATCGAACATAACCTTTCTGTGTTTTCAGACTCCCATTGATTTCTATGGCATCTGCGGCCTCAAGGGTGGCAGTTTGAATGATAGGTATGCTGCACTGGAATAGATGCAAGTGTACCTGTTAAATGTTTGGTAAATTGGATAAAGGGTCATATAGAGTTGAAATGTATCACATATAAATATGCTAAATTGGATGCGCCTAAATGTGCTATACGTAATGTGTTAAGGTTTTATACCAAATAATCCTTGCTAAAACACGTATGGCTAGATTTGGAGTTTTTGTTGGTAACGACCCGAAAAACTAACGCCGGCTTTTTTCTGGCCGCACCATAAAAATAACTCTGGTATTGAGAGTCCACATAAAGGCTGCGTTAGGCTCCAAAAAAGGAGCGTAGAGCATTTTTAACGCAGCTTCAACTCTCGATACCAGAGTTGCTTACGGACGCGGCCAGCCTCAAAAACGTTCTCGTGCACGATTCCCCCATAGAAAACAATGGGGCTGTTTGAGCTGAAAAAAAACCTAACACCTGCAAAAAAGCCGCGTTCAGCTCCTAACGCAGCCCCATTGTTTGCTATGCGGTAACCCTTCCTACGTCTGCACTTAACACTCTAACATGTACCCCGAGTCTAAACACCCCTAACCTTACACTTATTAACCCCTAATCTGCCGCCCCCGCTATCGCTGACCCCTGCATATTATTATTAACCCCTAATCTGCCGCTCCGTAAACCGCCGCTACTTACATTATCCCTATGTACCCCTAATCTGGTTCCCTAACATCGCCGACCCCTATATTATATTTATTAACCCCTAATCTGCCCCCCACAACGTCGCCTCCACCTACCTACAATAATTAACCCCTAATCTGCCGACCGCAAAGCGCCGCCACCTACGTTATCCTTATGTACCCCTAATCTGCTGCCCCTAACACCGCCGACCCCTATATTATATTTATTAACCCCTAATCTGCCCCCCTCAACGTCGCCTCCACCTGCCTACACTTATTAACCCCTAATCTGCTGAGCGGACCTGAGCGCTACTATAATAAAGTTATTAACCCCTAATCCGCCTCACTAACCCTATCATAAATAGTATTAACCCCTAATCTGCCCTCCCTAACATCGCCGACACCTAACTTCAATTATTAACCCCTAATCTGCCGACCGGAGCTCACCGCTATTCTAATAAATGTATTAACCCCTAAAGCTAAGTCTAACCCTAACACTAACACCCCCCTAAGTTAAATATAATTTAAATCTAACGAAATAAATTAACTCTTATTAAATAAATTATTCCTATTTAAAGCTAAATACTTACCTGTGAAATAAATCCTAATATAGCTACAATATAAATTATAATTATATTATAGCTATTTTAGGATTTATATTTATTTTACAGGTAACTTTGTATTTATTTTAACCAGGTACAATAGCTATTAAATAGTTAAGAACTATTTAATAGCTAAAATAGTTAAAATAATTACAAATTTACCTGTAAAATAAATCCTAACCTAAGTTACAATTAAAACTAACACTACACTATCAATAAATTAATTAAATAAACTACCTACAATTAACCTAACACTACACTATCAATAAATTAATTAAATACAATTCCTACAAATAAATACAATTAAATAAACTTGCTAAAGTACAAAAAATAAAAAAGAACTAAGTTACAAAAAATAAAAAAATATCTACAAACATAAGAAAAATATTACAACAATTTTAAACTAATTACACCTACTCTAAGCCCCCTAATAAAACAACAAAGCCCCCCAAAATAAAAAATGCCCTACCCTATTCTAAATTACTAAAGTTAAAAGCTCTTTTACCTTACCAGCCCTGAACAGGGCCCTTTGCGGGGCATGCCCCAAGAAGTTCAGCTCTTTTGCCTGTAAAAAAAAAAACATACAATACCCCCCCCCCCAACATTACAACCCACCACCCACATACCCCTAATCTAACCCAAACCCCCCTTAAATAAACCTAACACTAAGCCCCTGAAGATCATCCTACCTTGTCTTCACCTCACCAGGTATCATCGATCCGTCCTGGCTCCAAAATCTTCATCCAACCCAAGCGGGGGTTGGCGATCCATCATCCGGTGCCTGAAGAGGTCCAGAAGAGGCTCCAAAGTCTTCATCCTATCCGGGAAGAAGAGGCGATCCGGACCGGCAACCATCTTGATCCAAGCGGCATCTTCTATCTTCATCCGATGACGACCGGCTCCATCCTGAAGACCTCCACCGCGGACCCATCTTCTTCCGGCGACGTTCAACTGCAGAATGACGGTTCCTTTAAGGGACGTCATCCAAGATGGCGTCCCTCGAATTCCGATTGGCTGATAGGATTCTATCAGCCAATCGGAATTAAGGTAGGAATATTCTGATTGGCTGATGGAATCAGCCAATCAGAATCAAGTTCAATCCGATTGGCTGATCCAATCAGCCAATCAGATTGAGCTCGCATTCTATTGGCTGATCGAAACAGTCTAACGCGCACTTCAGAAACGACTCTAAATACCGGAGTTAGAAAGATCCCATTGAAAAGATAGGATACGCAATTTACGTAAGGGGATCTGCGGTATGGAAAAGTCGCGGCTGAAAAGTGAGCGTTAGACCCTATTTTGAGTGACTCCAAATACCGGCGGTAGCCTAAAACCAGCGTTAGGAGCCTCTAACGCTGGTTTTCACGGCTAACGCCAAACTCCAAATCTAGGTCAAAGGTAGCATGTGTCAAAACAGTGCTCGTAACACCAATGTGTCACAATACATGTGTCCAAACAGTGCTAAAATAACAAATGAAAAATAAGACACAAGTATTATAAATATACAGGTATTAAAGAACCCCTCAATAAGGGTAATAAGGTAAGCACTTATCAGTTCTGGTGAAGTGTCCTGATTTCAGGAAAAAGAGGTGTTCCCGCATTCAGAATTTATAAACTTTAGTGTCCCAGCAAAGGGTAGCGATGATCTGTGGCAAGCTGCTTCTTCTGAGTGTAGTTGGAGTACAATCCTGTAGGTTCAAAGATATAAAAGAGAACGAAGGCTCCACAATAGTGCAGGTCATATAGAGTCGAATGTATATTCGAAACATCTGGGATGACGCAAGCATCGATCTGCGTCGGATTAAGATCGCGGGAGGGTATATTATGTCACACATTTCAACATTTGACGATCTTGACACTATAATAATTATGGCAGATTCCATTTGCATCAGATATGACGCGAGGTTCTAGCGGATTCCATCGTATTATCAGTTGAAGCTTTGATAAATTGGCCCCTAAATGTTTTAGGATTGTAAAAAATAGTTTGATGTAAATAACTTTTGGTATGTTTTATCAAATGTCCTAAATTTTTCAGAATATGTTTAAATAGATAGATTAATATATTGTGAGCAGTTTGGGGGAAATTGGTTAACATCTAAGTTCAATTTTGTACGTTAAGCCACATTAAGCTCCCCAAAAAACAAGATTAATGTCACTCATTTGCCTTGTGGAAAACCAAATACCATGAAACTTCTAGGATAGGTTTGGAAAGTGACAAACTGAGTTTGTGCCAAGTTTCAAGGCAATTGATTGATTTTTAGGTGAATTTTGGTACATTAAGCTCTTTTTACATTAAGCTGCTCACATTAAGGCCTCTATTTAACAAAGGTCTTGCGGACCTGATCCGATCAGGTCCGCAAGACTTCGCTGAATGCGGAGAGCAATACGCTCTCCGTATTCAGCATTGCACCAGCAGCTCACAAGAGCAACGCTGCCCCCTGCAGACTCGCGGCCAATGGGCCACCAGCAAGGGGGTGTCAATCAACCCGATCGTACTCGGGTTGATTTCCGGCGATGTCTGTCTGCCTGCTCAGAGCAGGTGTACAGGGTTATGGAGCAGCGGTCTTTGTGACTGCTGCTTCATAACTGCTGTTTCTGGTGAGTCTGAAGACTCGCCAGAAACAGGGGCCCACAAGTTCACTACGAAGCTTGTTAAATGGGCGCCTAAATGTTTTAGGATTGTAAAAAAAATAGTTAAATGTGAATAACTTTTGGTATGTTTTAGCAAATGTCCTGAAATTTTCAGAATATGTTTGAATAGATAGATTAATGTATTGTGGTAAGTTTGGGGGAAATTGGTTAACATCTAAGTTCAATTTTGTACGTTAAGCCACATTAAGCTCCCAAAAAAGCAAGTTTAATGTCACTCATTTGCCTTGTGGGACACCAAAATCCATGAAACTTCTAGGATAGGTTTGGATAGTGGAAATCTTGGGTTGTGCAACATTATGCAGAAATAGATTAACATTTGGCCACTTTTTTACTCATTAAGCCACATTAAGCTTCCCAAAAAACAAGCTTAATGTCACTCATTTGCCTTGTGGGAAACCAAAATCCATGACACTTCTAGGATAGGTTTGGAAAGTGAAAAACTGAGTTTTTGCCAAGTTTCAAGGAAATTGATTGAAGTTTTGTTGAATTTTGGTACATTAAGCTCTTTTTACATTAAGCTGCTCACATTAAATGTTTTAGGATTGTAAAAAAATTGTTAATAACGAATAACTTTTGGTATGTTTTATCAAATTTCCTGAAATTTTCAGAATGTTTGGATAGATAGATTAATGTATTGTGAGCAGTTTGGGGGAAATTGGTTAAGATCTAAGTTCAATTTTGTACGTTAAGCCACATTAAGCTCCCCAAAAAACAAGCTTAATGTCACTCATTTGCCCTGTGGGAAACCAAAATCCATGAAACTTCTAGGATAGGTTTGGATAGTGGAAATCTTGGGTTGTGCAAAATTATGCAGCAATTGATTAACATTTGGCCACTTTTTTACTCATTAAGCCACATTAAGCCATTTTCACATTAAGGCCTCTAGTTATTAAGCTCCATACTTACCTGCATTCGCCGGCCCCAATACGCCCGCTTAAGTTCGCCTAACATCGCCGCCGCGGACCTGAATACGTTCGCCAAATTTATCAAGAAAGCTGTCAAAAAGCCACGCACCAAGTACGGGGCGATGAGCAGCAGACTGTTATTTATCAGTAATCGATCTCGCTGCTCTTCGGCTTCTTCGCAGCTTTCTTGCTACCCTGTCACTAAGCACCCACACTATACTATACTGATTTACCCCCTAAACCGCCACTCCCGGAGCCCCCCGCAACTAAATAAACTTATTAACCCCTAAACCGCCGCTCCCGGACCCCGCTGCAACTATAATAAATATATTAACCCCTAAACCGCCGCTCCTGGACCCCTCCGCCACCTACATTATACCTATTAACCCCTAATCTGCCGCCCCCTATACCGCAGCCACCTACATAAATTTATTAACCCCTATCCTGCCGATCCCGGACCCCGCCGCAACTAAATAAATTGTTTAACCCCTAAACCGCCGCTCCTGGAGCCCATCGCCACCTACATTATATTTATTAACCCCTATTCTGCCCCCCCTACACCGCCGCCACTATATTAAATTTATTAATCCCCAAAACCTAAGTCTAACCCTAACACCCCCCTAACTTAAATATAATTTAAATAAAACTAAATAAATATTACTATTATTAACTAAATAATTCCTATTTAAAACTTAATACTTACCTATAAAATAAACCCTAAGCTAGCTACAATATAATTAATAATTACATTGTAGCTATTTTAGGATTTATTTTTATTTTACAGGCAATTTTGTATTTATTTTAACTAGGTACAATAGTTATTAAATAGTTATTAACTATTTAATAACTACCTAGATAAAATAAATACAAAATTACCTGTAAAATAAATCCTAACCTAAGTTACAATTACACCAGGGAATTTTATTATTTTGGGGGGCTTTTTTATTTTATTAGGGGGCTTAGATTAAGTGTAAATAGTTTAAAATTCTTGTATTTTTTATTTTCTGTAATTTAGTGTTGTTTTTTTGTACTTTAGTTAATTTTAGTTAATTGTATTTAATTGTGGGGAATTGTAGTTAATTAATTTAATTTATTTAATGATAGTGTAGTGTTAGGTGTAATTGTAACTTAGGTTAGGATTTATTTTACAGGTAAATTTTGTATTTATTTTAGCTAGGTAGTTATTAAATAGTTAATAACTATTTAAAAACTATTGTACCTAGTTAAAATAAATACAAAGTTGCCTGTAAAATAAAAATAAATCATAAAATTGCTACAATGTAATTATTAGTTATATTGTAGCTAGCTTATGGTTTATTTTATAGGTAAGTATTTAGTTTTAAATAGGAATAATTTAATTAATAATAGTAATTTTATTTAGTTTTATTTAAATTAAATTTAAGTTAGGGGGGTGTTAGGGTAAGGGCTAGACTTAGGTTTAGGGGTTAATAACTTTATTATAGTGGCGGTGGTGTAGGGGGGGCAGGATAGGGGTTAATAAGTTTAATGTAGGTGGCGGCGATGTAGGGGGGGACAGGATAGGGGTTAATAAGTTTAATGTAGGTGGCGGCGTAGTAGGGGGGGACAGGATAGGGGTTAATAAGTTTAATATAGGGGGCGGTGGGCTCCGGGAGTATCAGTTTAGGGGTTAAACATTTTATTTAGTTGCGGCAGGGTCCGGGAGCGGCGGTTTAGGGGTTAATAAGTTTATTTAGTTGTGGCGGGGTCCGGCAGCAGTGGTTTAGGGGTTAATAAGTTTAATGTAGGTGGCGGCGGGGTCCGGGAGCTGCGGTTTAGGGGTTAATAAGTATAATGTAGGTGGCAGGGGGGGGCAGATTAGGGGTGTTTAGACTCGGGGTACATGTTACGGTGTTAGGTGCAGACATTTCCCATAGGAATCAATGGGATATCGGGCAGCAGCGAACATGAGCTTTTGCTGCTCTCAGACTCCCATTGATTCCTATGGGATATGCCACCTCCAGGGCGGCGGATTGAAAACCAGGTACGCTGGGCCAGAAAAGTGCAGAGCGTACCTGGTTGTTCTTTGATAACTTCCAAAAGCAGTCAGATTGTGCCGAACTTGCATTCGGAACATCTGTAGTGACGTAAGCATCGATCTGTGTCGGACTGAGTCCGGCGGATTGTAGCTTACGTCACAAAATTCTACTTTTGCCGGTCTGTAGGGCTTGATAAATATGCCAAATCAGCCTCGCCACAAATACGCTGCAGAATTCCAGCATATTTGCGGTTGACGGCTTGATAAGTAGAGGCCTAAATGTTTTAGGATGTCCCGAATTTTGGAAGATTTTTTTTGCTATCCCCACTCACTGAATTTTTAGATACAAGATCTGGGGAAGGATATTTACATCCTCCGGTTTTGGAGAATGACTATGAGAAGACTTGATACCAAGCTTTCCACCTTAAGAAATGGTCAATTTCATTAATATATAGAATAATTCAGGCAGAAGAGGCAGATAAACTAAGTAGTTATCTATGCAGCAAGTGGGGAAAACTGTTAGAAGTTCCTGATTCACCCATTAAGATTTTGAAAAGCCTAGCTATGCTTCATCATTTATCTGCTTCTACCTATCACCTAGATTACAAGTTTTGCGCTATAGAGGGTTTTCGAAATGCACGCAACAAAAGTTGCAATATTTCACCCTCCATAGCGCTGCCATTACAAGTTTTAGAAAAGCCGCCTTGTGTGTGCGATATGGTGGCGATAAGCTCCATACCACACAAAATACAATTGCTGCTTTGACGGGCTCATGCACACTTTCCCCATAGACATCAATGGGGAGAAAGTGTTAGAAAAAAAACCTAACACCTGCGATCGCGGAATAAAAAGCTCCGTAACGCAACCCCATTGATGTCTATAGGGAAAAAAGTTACGTTTAAACCTAACACCCTAACATAAACCCCACGTCTAAACACCCCTAATCTGCTGCCCCAGACATCGACGACACCTACATAATGTTATTAACCCCTAATCTGCTGCTCCCGATATCGTCGCCACCAAAATAAATTTATTAACCCCTAATCTGCCGCTCCCGATATCGCTGATTCGCCGCCACTATAATAAAGTTATTAACCCCATTCCCCCACACCCCAACATCACCCACACTATAATAAAGTTATTAACCCCTATTCCGCCGCTCCCCGACATCGCCACCTCTAAATAAAGTTATTAACCCCTAAACCTCTGGCTTCCCACACCACTGCCACTAAATACATCTACTAACCCATAAACCGACAGCCCCCCACTAACTAAACTAAATTAAACTATTAACCCCTAAACCTAACAACCCCCTAAATTTAAATTAAAATTACAAGTTCCCTATCTTAAAATAAATAAAAACCTACCTGGGAAATTAAAAAAACCTAAGTTTAAACTATAAATTAAACTAGCATTACTATTATACTAAAATTAAAATAACTATCAATTAAATAAATGAAATTACACATTAAAAAAACCTAACACTACTAAAAAAATTAAATCTACAATTACAAAAAATAAAAAATACTAAATTACAAAAAATAAAAAAATACTAAGGTACAAAAAATAACAAACACTAAATTTACGAAAAATAACAAACAAAATTATCCAAAATAAAAACAAAAACAAATTACACCTAACCTAATAGCCCTATAAAAACAAAAAAAGCCCCCCAAAATAAAAAAAACCCTAGCCTACAATAAACTACCAATAGCCCTTAAAAGGGCCTTTTGTAGGGCACTGTTCTAAAGAAATCAGCTCTTTTACCTGAAAATACAAAGACCCCTCCAACAATAAAACCCACCACCCAACAACCCCCCAAAATAAAAAACTAAAATCTAAGCTATCCATTGCTCTGAAAAGGGCATTTGTATGGGCATTGCCCTTAAAAGGGCATTCTGCTCTTTTTCTTGCCCTAAAAAGGGCATTCAGCTCTTTTAAGAAAATTGCGAAATGGATTGTGTTGGTATAGGGTGTAACGCAAACTTTTTAGCCATACCACAAAACTTGTAATGGCATCGCTATGGCAATCCTACACAAAAACATAATTTTTTTGAGTGCGGGATTGACGTTGCATTACAGGCTAAAATGCTTGCGGTACAGCTATACCGACAAGACTCGTAATGGCTGGTCATTGACACCTTATGGAGAAAAGAGAAATATTTTATATTGACAGCAATATGAATATTAGAAAAAACATTTTTAAAAATTGGATTAATCATAAAATTCCTTCTATTGGCCAAATTAAAAATAATTCAGTTAACCAATTGATAATAGACGCTTATGAGTTTAAAACAAACAGAGAAAGAGATGTTAACCTGTTTATTAAAACCTGGGGTAAATTTATATCCTTCATGGGTACAGAGCTGAAAGGTCGGGAATTTCACATTATCAATGCTCAGATCTAAGGGAGATGTTTTGAAGAGCCATTTGTAGAGGGATGGGGGAAGAAGAGGGAGAGTTTGTTTTCCTCTAGTTTTGTTTTGTTTTGTCTGTTTGTTTTGTTTACTTCTCAGATCGGGAGCTCCTCCTTAAAAGATTCCGGACTACACTTGTACCTTTGTATATTAAACTTTGATACTATGGGGGAATTTATGAAACTGAAAATAATTATGCAAGCAAAATTGTCAATATTCCATTCTTCGCACCCTCCGTATTACCTATAATCGTAGATATTTATCAAACTTTAATCGGGAATATTTTGCGTCAAATACTTTATGACGCAAATGTAATTTAATTAATGATACATTTCTTTGCCCAAATGTTAAAATGTATTATAAATTCATTATGAGCATGCAAATTACAAACTGTATGTTAGTTACATGTGATATTAAAATTAAAGAAAAACGTAATTACTGCGGGAATTGTATCATACGTTTATTACTATAGTGCCAACCATGTAGATTTGTCAGAAATTATATTATTGTGACAAGATGGCAGATAATGAATCTGGAAGAACAAAAAGTGGACGTAATGTCCAATTTACTCTTGAACAAAATGAAGTTCTAGTGGACAAGGCACTGATGTTCTTCTTGGGCATAAGCAAAGAGTGACCACACAAGAAGTTTTTGTTGGATGAAATTAGCCGTGCTGTATCAGCAGTATCTCGTTTTCCTAAAAACGCTGAAAGCTGCAAAAAATGTTTTTCGGACATTAAAAGGATTACAAAGTCCAAATTTGCGAAGGAAAAAAAGTCAGCCCGTGCAACAGGCGGTCGGCCACCCATGGAATCTGATTTTCTCAATTATGAAAGACGTGTGTTGTCTAGAATGGGGAACGAAATAGTTGAAGGCCTTGATGTCCCTTGTGATTCTGATGATTTTCCAGGTTTGTATCATAAATTAATGTTAAAACAGCGTCGCTAAAGATGCACAATTTCGAATTAGATATAGATCATTAACTTTCAAAGAATTATTTAACTCTTCTTTATTTTTATTGTTTATGGACCATAACTTAATACTAATTGTTGTCTATTCCTACTCTTTCCATAAACCCTAAATGACTCTTCTCCACCTCTCTCCTCTACCCACCTACTCCACCCCCTCCGTCTCAAATAACCCTCCCTTGACCCTAATTCTCCTGAAAGCTAGCATCCCATATCACTGCTTCCACTAACATCAAAACTCCTGTAAAAACTAGTTTACAACCGCCTAACCCACTTCCTGTCCACCAACTCCTTGCTTGACCCCCTGCAATCTAGATTCCACCCCAAGCACTCAACTGAGACTGCCCTTACCAAGGTAACTAACTATATTCTTTCTGCTAAAATCAATGACCACTACTCTATACTCATCTTACTTGACCTCTCAGCTGCCTTTGACACAGTTGACCACCCCTCCTCCTACAGACCCATAGCTCTTTTGGGCTCTGTGACACTGCTCTTTCTTGGATTCACTCTTATCTTCCTCACAGGTCTTTTTCTGCATCATTTGCCAGCGACTCCTCCTATCCAATGCCTCTGTCTGTTGGAGTACCTCAAAGATCTGCTCTGGGTTCTCTACTCTTCTCCATTTATACTTCTTCACTGGGTAAACTTATCAACAGTTATGGCTTCAACTATCACCTCTATGCTGATGACACCCAGATCTACCTTCTCCACCCCTGCTCTCTCTCCCTCTGTCCTTTCTCATCTCATTAACTGCTTATCTGGTATTTCTTCCAGGATAGCCTCCCACTACCTAAAGATTAACATGTTCAAGACTGAGCTCCTTCTAATCCATCTAACTCTATGCCAACTTCTGACTTTTCTATCCCTGTCAACGGCATCACCATCTCCCCATTGCCCCAAGTTTGCTGCCTCCGAGTTGCACTTGATTCAAATCTATCCTTCATCCCCTACATCCAATCGCTTTCCTCATCCTGCCGCAACCACCTACTCAATATTTCCAAAATGTGCCCTTTTCTGAGTGCTATCACCACAAAGCAAATAATCCAGTCCCTTGTTATTTCCCGACTTGACTACTGCAATAACCTACTTACTGGCCTTCCTCTCTCCCCTCTTCAATTCATCCTAAATGCCTCTGCAAAGCTAATCCACCTTTCCCGTCACTCTGTATCTGCGGCAGCTCTCTGCGAAACCCTTCATTGGCTCCCCATTCACAGCAGATTTACATTAAAAATCCTCACCCTTACATACAAAGCTCTCACCAATGCCGCTCCCCACTACCTATCCTCTCTAGTCAACAAGTATACTCCAGCCCACCCACTAAGATCCAACAATGACCTGCTCCTTGCATCTTCGACTATCACCTCTTCCCATGCTAGATTACAGGACTTCTGTTGTGCAGCACTTAGCCTCTGGAACAATCTCTTTCGTGCTGTCAGGCTTTCCCTTAATCTTTCTTCATTTAAATGCTCCCTGAAGTCTTTTTTGTTAAGAGAGGCCTACCACCCAACTCAGTATTAAATTAATTCCACTCACCTAATAGTTCCCTCATGTAACTCTGTATTAACATCTTTCTCACTCTTTCAGTCCTCACCTCCTGTTTCTCAACCTCCTACCCTTCTAGATTGTAAGTTCCCACAGGAATAGGGCCCTCAATTCCTCCTGTATGTGTTTGTAAAATTTTGTCCTGTCTCTTACAAGTTTGATATCATTGTTTTATCTAAATGAATTGTACCCATGGACAGCGCTGAGGAATATGTTGGTGCTTTATAAATAAAGTATAATAATAATAATTATATTCCAAAATATTTTAGTTGCCAAATTCAATCTATTTTTTGTTCAAAATGAACTATTTAATCACTTTTTTCTAATTTTCATGAAAAATAAAAAAATTCTTAATTATGTTTACATTCACATTTTGCGACAATTAAAAATGTTATTCTAATTTATTTATTTTTACTTCAAAATACTGTTATCCTATAAAATAAAAAGGGTTATAATCCTAAACTTTGAGTTAGTTCATAAATAATGTTTGCATGTTCGCTCTTTTATTCCTTTTTTTAAAGGAATATTCTAGGCAAAATTAAACTTTCATGATTCAGATAGAGCATACAATTTTAACTATTTTTTTAATTTACTCATATTATCAATTCTAACTATTTTCATTCTCTTGCTATCATTTTTGGAATGTAAGTATAGGAGTCGGCACATTTTTGATTCAGCACATGGGTAGCGCTTGCTGATTGGTGGCTACATTTAGACACCAATCAGAAATTGTTACCCAGTTGCAGAACCAAAAATGTGCTGGTTTCTATGCTTACATTATAGTTTTTTTAAATAACGATACCAAGAGAATGAATAAAAATGTATAATAGGAGTATATTATACATTTGCATAAAAGTGCATGCTCTCTCTGAATCTTTGTATCTTAAAATTTCATTATCAAATTTCATTTTCTTGATCTGTTCTGTTTTTATTGTTGCTATATCTCTGCTCTCGACCTTCTTCACAAACATCTCAATAAGTTACAGAGACAAGTGAAGAATCACCTTCAACTAGCAGAATCAGTGCTATAGAAAATTTGATTCATCCAACCCTTTCATCCACATCAATAAGCACACATAGTTTGGGATCAGCGATACATTGCCTGACATCCCCATCCAGTACAGCTGTTGACTATGACAGAAATTCTCAAGGTATCTTTACATTATATAAAAAAAAATGATGTTGATAAAACTGTTATTTGTGATTGTGATACTAATAATATATATATATATTGAAGTGATCTACAATAGACAGTGTTGCATTTCTCTCATTGCTACAAAGTAACCCTAAGGCACTTTTTCTCTTTCCTTTTTATATATGTTACTTTTTTATATACTAGTATCTATAATGTTTTGACTTCTTGATTAGTCACATTTATTTCACAAACTACTTATTATTTCTAGCACACTGTGCACAACCACACACAGTGGAGCCTTTATGATTTATTTCTCTATTGTTTAATTTTTTTAATTTTTTTGATTTTGCACCTTCTGTTGATTTGTGTATAACCTTTTGTTTAATATGTTTCTCAAGTATGTGCTCTTGCTTATAATTGAATATAACAGCATAGTACAAAGTCAGGAGTCTAAGATCTCGGATTTTCAATTGCACCTGGAGGATCTTGACGATCGTTCCAGACGCAACAATGTCAGAATTGTTGGTCTCCCAGAAACCCCTCAATATGAGGATCTCTTGAAATTTACCTCTTTATTACTACCTCAAGCCTTAGGTTTCCCGGCCCACCAGCTGCCACTAGTTGTGGAAAGGGCACATAGGATGGGTCCTAGAAAATCTAATGTAGATAGCCAACACAGAAGTAGAATGTGCATTTTTAAGCTATTAAGATATCAAGACAAAGTGGAACTCTTGAAACTTTATAGAAAAACTGATTAATTTATTTTTGATATTAACAAACTTTTATTGTTTCAAGACTTCTCACCTGAAACAAAAAGGTTTGAAAGCGTGGTTAACTTACCCAGCTAATATAATTGTGGAAGACAAGGATAATAGGCGGGCTTTAAATAGCATGCAAGAAGCCCAGGAGTTTATTGATAAGATCTAGTATAAGTGGGTATTATTATTCTTAAGCCCTTTATAAAGTCATATGAGTAGGTTCTTATTGCTATGTAAAAATAGATCTATAGAAATATATCTCTTCGCTTATTTTTTTTTTCTCTTTTTGCCTATTCCTTTATCTTTGTTTCCCATAAAAGAAAATATATGCTTAGAAAAATCATACTGCTCATAAGATTGCAGCAGCTTAGGTTGCTTTTTTTGTCGTTTTTTATAAGTGTGTCCAACTCTAGTTATGATTTTAGTCCTGGAAGGTGTGTTATAATTTTGTTTTTATTATTTATTGTTTATTTTAATGAATCAGCCCAGGTTCTTTTTTTTATGTGCATTGCATAGGAAATATCAGTTTTTGTTTTTTTACTGAGGCTGGAGACTTTTTTTTCTCTCTCCTCTCCCTCCCCCCCCCTTTCCCCCCGGCTCCGCCCACTTTGTCTCATCTCCTTCAAAGGGTTCCGTGTAGTCTTAGATATCTGTAATTACAGTTAAGATTAATATTCTTTCATGAAATGTGGGGGGTATTACATCCCCTAGAAAGCGTAAACTTATTATTAAATACCTAGCAAAATTTAACCCTGATGTGGTAATGCTTCAGGAAACACATCTGAAGGAAATGGAACTCCCTAAATTAAGGTGTAAATGGGTAGGGGAAGTGGTAGCAGCATCTGCAGTTAAAAGGAGGTCAGGGATTGCAATCCTTTTCCATAAAAATTTGGACTATAAAATACTCAACCTTCAAGCTGATCCAGAAGGAAGATATATTATCTTGTTTGTACAACTTAATGGTATTAATTACACTCTTTGTAGTGTGTATGGTCCTAAGATTTTCTCTCCAGCTTTCTGGGAAAATATTAGACACAAATTGTTCCCCTTTAGTGGGGGAAACTTAATATTAGGGGGGGGTTTCAATATGTCCATCTGCCCAGAATTGGACAGACTTTCATTAAAAAATGTTAGGGCTTATCATAAAGCCGCTAAATACTTTAAAAAGTGTTGCTATGAACTAAGTTTAGTAGATATATGGAGATTAAAAAATCCCGACCTCCGAAGTTTTACATGTGAATCAAAAGTTCACAAAACTCTCTCCAGAATAGATTTTTTTTATTTATTTCTAAACCATTGGCTACTGGTAGAACAGAGGCCAGTATTAATGATATCGTGATATCAGATCATGCCCCAATCTCAGTTACACTTGGTGGAGCAGCTCTATCTAAGAAGCAATTGTCTCCCTTCTTTTATCCCCATTTTTTGGCAAATAACCCTAGATTTATTAATTGTTTAAAACAGAAATGGAAGGATTTTACTGTATTTAATATAGCTCAATTGGATAAAATCGAGATTTTCTGGGAAGCTGCGAAAGCAGTAATGAGGGGGGAAATCAAATCATATCTTTATAGTTGGAGAAAAAAGACCATGGCCATTGAATTGCAGTTGGCCGCCCATGTTAGAAATGCTTTCAGAAATTATCTTACATATAGATCTTCCAGTAACTGGAATAAATATTGTAAGGCCAGAAGAGAAAGGGAAATATTTCTAAGACAAAGATGTCATGAAGAAGAACAGAAAATGAATCTACAGTTTAGAGGGTCATATGGCAATTCTGCCAAATATTTGGCCAAATTAGTAAAAATCAGAAAGAATAAAAATCTCATTTTATCTATTAAAGACAGAAATATAAATTATACTAATCCCGATGACATTAATAAAGTATTTTTTAATGTCTTTCAGCAATTATACTCAGAATCAGAGGTAGATATGGATAACTTTATTAATTTTTGGACTAAAATTAAGATACCTATGATCTCCGAGGAGGAACTCCAAGCTTTGAATCAACCAATATTAGAAGAGGAGATATTAGAAGCTATCCACTCAGCTAGTAGCAATAAGGCTTCGGGACCCGATGGCCTCCCAATAGAATTTTATAAAATCTTGTCTGAAGAAATAAAAATCCCCTTAGTTAGTCTATTTAATGATTACTTTTATTCTGGAAATGAAATGTCAAGTTACTTTACTGCGGCACGTATTTCTCATATATTAAAAAAAGGTAAAGATCCTTTAGACCCAGGGGCTTACAGACCTATTTCAGTTCTTAATGCAGATTATAAGATACTGACATCTATTATTTCTTCCAGACTAACGTTACTTCTGGATAAATTCATTCATTCTGATCAGACAGGATTTATGAAAAACAGAAATTCATTTAGAAATATTCGACAAGTTACGTCATTACTGGACTATGTATGGAATTTGGATCATAGTAAAGAGGAATTTAATAATTATAGGGAAGGAGCTATACTTACTGTTGATGCGGAAAAAGCATTTGATGCAATTAACTGGAATTATTTATTTATAGCTGTAGAGAAATTTGGACTTAGAAATCAATTCCTTCAATTTGTGCGTAATCTTTATAAATCTCCTATATCTTATCTATGTATTAATGGCTCTCTATCCCCTAAGATTCTTTTAAAGAGAGGGACCCATCAGGGATGTCCTCTCTCCCCCTTACTTTTTAATTTGGCATTGGAGCCATTTGCTATTTTTTTGAGGGACAATCTATCAGGTATACGAATGGGTTCTCATACGTTAAACATTCTGCTTTATGCAGATGATCTGCTTATTTTTCTTGATAATGTATATAAAGCTATTCCCCAAATCTTACAGTTTTTTCATTTCTTTTCCTCGTTCTCAGGATATAAGATTAATTATAATAAAAGTGAACTATTAGTACTTTCAGAATTAAGCCATTTCTTCATCCATTTAAAGTAGTTGATTCTTTTCGATACTTGGGTATAGTTTTACATAGAAATCCAGAAAGATGGTACAAGTTGAATTACGGTCCATTATTGCAGAAAATTAAGTCTGACCTAGATTCCTGGTTGGCATTACCAATCTCTCTCTCAGCAAGGGTTAACTTGATAAAAACGATTATTTTTCCTCGTATATTATATATACTTCAAAATCTTCCTTTATTACTGTCTAATAAAGATATATCAGATCTGCAGGGCTGGCAATCTAACTTTATCTGGGGGGAAAAAAAAACCCCGGATTGCTCTTAAGAAACTAATGTTAAATAGACTCAGAGCGGGACTGGCCCTTCCAGACATAAGATTGTATAATTGGGCATTTGTAGCCAAGGTCGCTTTGGAGTGGATAACTGAATTAAAAAGATTTATCTTATTGGATTTAGAGGCATTTTTAGTAAGACCATTTTCATTAAAGGCTATCCTACATTGCTCCGTAAAGAAACTCCCTTTGAATGTTTCTAAATTGATTTCTATAAAAAATATCATCATTGCCTGGCAGAAAATCTGTAATTTACTTAAAGTGTCTCCAGCATTTTCAGAGTTTCTTCCTATAATAGGTAATCCAGAATTTAGCCCAGGTATATCACAAGAAGTGTTCAAAAGATGGGCGGACCTTGGTCTATTATATGTTCATCAAATCTTCAGCTCAAATCAAATAATGACCTCAGAGCTCCTATTTCAAAAGTTTAGTCTTCCCAGATCGAATTGATATGCGTATTTTCAGCGGCGTCATTTTGCTTCTTCCCAGAAATGGGATACTGAAGCATTGTCTGAGTGGTCTGATATTAGGAAAATAATATGTAGATTCGTTTAGGAATATCATTGATATATGATATTATGTTGGCTAAGCAAGGAGAATTACATGTAAATAAATTACATAGTTTTTGGATGAGGTACTTCCCGTCTCTGGAAGAGAATAGGATGAATCAAAGCTTTTTGTCGATAGAGAAGTTATTGATATCAACATCCTGGAGAGAATCTCATATGAAACTTATCAATAATTATTATTTATCACCGGACAGAATGTCCAGATTCTATCCTTCTCAAAGCTTTTGTTGCTCACGTTGCTCTTTTCCTAAAGCAGAGATTCTACACGTATTTTGGTCTTGTCCGAAAATTTATCAGTTCTGGCAAAAGATCTGGTATTGGTATAGTAAACTTTACCAAGATCATAATATTTATACAGCAGAAGATATATTCCTCCTTACTTGTTCTGATTCTAGATCTAAAAGAATGATTAAAGTTTTAAATACTATTATTCTTACTACAAGACATTTAATATTGAAAAGCTGGAAAGATCATGTGGCACACAGTTTTTCATTATTTCTCAAAGAAATACAATATCAGATTTTATTCGAATCTTATTATACGAACTTTTTAGCTGAACCAAGGATAAAAATCTTCCTCCTGGATTGGCTGCCAATTATTAAATCTTACCCACTCCCAATTCAAAGACGTATATTATCTCCCTTTTTAAATTCTATCTCGTTCGCTGAGCTTGTAATATCCGGTCTTTTCCCCTCAACTTGGCTGGCATGATACAGGGAGTTGGATCTCTAGATATCAGTAAGGCAGGATTAGCTTGATTTAAAAGTTAGGGATAGCCCATTAGCCCATAAGCATTGAAGCCACGGGTTAATATATAATGTATGAGACGATGGTGGATGAGGTGAGTGGGGGGATGGGGAGGGGAGTGAGAGAGAGAATAATATATATATAATTTTTTAATTTAATTTTTCTTTTTCTTTTTCCACGAAAATGAAGTGACAAATGTTCACAGAATTGATATACATGGGATGGTTTTTTCACTCTGTAGAAGAGGATATTATTATTTCTATGTTTTATTTCTATTTTTTTTTTTGTTTTATTCCTTATTACCCCAGACTATTGTGCATTAAATGGTTTAGATTAGTTGTTGTGTTTAGGAAAAAAGATTTAAAACCCCCAGCAGGGTATGCAGTTAATTATAGATGTTGTTTATTGCCAGAATCTTGTTTATTATGGATAATCCTCTAATTGCGCCTGTTTTTTTGTTTTTCCCCCTTCTTCTGTATATGTATAATTTGTGATATCGGGCCCTGCGTGGCGCAAGATTTGTAACTTGTGTTTTTCTGTATCTATTGCTTGTTAAAAATAAAGTAAAAAAAACCCCCAGTTATAATTGATTATAACTGATATAATTTGCGCATCCTGTAACTGCACATGGTCAGACATATTGCCAGGTACTGTATGCATGTTCTATTATATAGTTACACTTGCATATATAATACATTTCTACGCCGCACTTAAGCCACTCTTCTTATGAAGACGGTGCTCCTACTTTGCACTTTGCATATTTAAAATCTTAGTTGTGTCTTGTGTAAGGAAGTGTCTAGTTTTAGAGATGTTTTTAAGGTGGAAGCGGCAGGCTTTAGCCAAGGACTGAATGTGAGGAGTAAAAGAAAGATCTGAGTCAAATGTGACCCTGAGACATGGGGCATGTGGGATAGGGGTAATGATGGAGTTGTCGACAGTTATAGAGAGATTAGGGGTGGAGCATTTGGAAGAAGGGGGGAAAATAAGGAGCTCAGTTTTGGAGAGATTTAGCTTGAGGTAGTGAGAGGACATCCAGGAAGAGATGTGAGAAAGACAGTTAGTGACACGGGTTAGCAAGGAAGGAGATAGGTCTGGTGCAGAGAAGTAGATTTGGGTGTTGTCGGCATACAAATAATATTGGAAACTGTGGGACTTTATTAGGGAACCTAGTGATGACGTGTAGATTGAGAAGAGAAATTGACTGAGGACAGAGCCTTGCGGTACTCTGACAGAAAGTGGTGACGGGGCAGAGGAGGCCCCAGAGAAGGCTACACTAATGGTACGGTTTGACTGGTAGGAAGAGAGCCATGAGAGGACTGTGTCACAGATGCAGAAGGATTGGAGGGTTTGGAACAAAAGAGGGTGGTCAACAGTGTCAAAGGCTGCGGACAGATCAAGGAGGATGAGCAGAGAGAAGTGGCCTTTTGATTTTGCTATAAGTAGGTCGTTGGTAACTTTAACAATAGCTGTCTCTATGGAGTGATGGGGACGAAATCCAGATTGCAGTGGGTCAAGGAGGGAGTTTAATGTAAGGAAATGGGATAGGCATGCATATACTAGTCTTTCGAGAAGCTTTGAGGCAAGAGGGAGGAGGGAAATAGGGCGGTAGTTGGATGGGGAGGTAGGATCAAGGGAAGGTTTTTTGAGGATAGGTGAGACCAGTGCATGTTTCAGAGATGAGGGAAATATACCGGTGCTGAGGGAGAGGTTGAAAATGTGTGTGAGTATAGGGGTAAGGGTAGCAGAGAGGGAGGGGAGTAGCTGTGAGGGGATAGGGTCAAGGGGACAGGTAGTGAGGTGAGAGCGCAGTATAAGTGCCGAAACTTATTCCTTCCTTAACAGGGGAGAATGAGCAAAGTTTAAGGTTATGTGAGTTGTGGTTGATTGAGAGCATTTGAGGGGGTGAGAGAATGGAATTATGTTGAGAGCTGATTTCGTTTCTGATGGAGTCGGTTTTGTTAATGAAGTGGCTGGCAAAGTCTTGAGCTGACAGAGAAGTTGTATTAGGAGGTGGGGGAGGGCAGAGAAAGGTATTGAAAGTGGAGAACAGATGTTTTGGGTTTGAAGAAAGATTAGAGATAAGAGTAGAGAAGTAGTGTTGTTTATAGAAATTAAGGGCAGAATAGTAGGAGTTCAAGATGAATTTGTAATGAAGAAAATCAGCTGAACTCCAAGATTTTCTCCAGTGCCGCTCAGCAGTACAGGAACATCTGCGTAGGTACCGTGTTAGAGGAGTATGCCAGGGCTGAGGATGAATGTGTGATTTCCAAGCTATGGTAAGAGAGGCCAGATTGTCAAGGACGGATATAAGGGTGGAATTATAGTGTCAGATAAATTGGTCTGGGCAGGAAAAGGAGGAGAAAGAGGAGAGGTTTTAGGGAATTAACAAGCTGTTGCTGATCTAAAGACATAATGCTTCTGTGAAGTTTGGTGTGAGGAGTAGAAGGAGGGAGAGTTGTAGGGAGGGATGATATGTTGCAAGTAAGGAAATGGTGGTCAGAAAGAGGAAAGGGGGAGTTTGAGAAGTTTGAGAGAGTAATTGATAGCTAAAGATCAGGTCAAGGGAGTGACCGTCTGTATGAGTGGGAGAATCAGTCCATTGTGACAAACCAAAAGAAGAAGTGAGTTGCAGAAGTTGTTTTGCAGATGAGGCAGTGGGATTGTCAAGAGGGATGTTGAAGTCACCAAGAATGATCTAGAAATTGAGTTGAGGAGCCAGGGGGTCGGTATATGACTGCAACACGTATAGAGAGAGAATAAGCAAATCATGTGGGTTTCGAATAAGGAAAATGTGAGGGAAGAGATGGGTTGTATTTGTTGAAAGGTGCAACGAGAGGAAAGTAAAATATCTACACCACCTCCTTGTCTATTACTGGACCTAGAAGTGTGGCTGAAGTGGAGACCCCCATGTGACAGAGCAGCAGTGGATGCTGTGTCTAGGGAAGAGAGCCAGGTTTCTGGAGAGGGCCAGAACGTTGAGGGAGCAAGAGATAAAGAGGTCATGTATAGAAGTGAGCTTGTTGCAAACAGAGTGAGAGTTCCAGAGTGCACAAGTGAAAGGGGTAGTGGCTTTTGATGCAAGAGGAATGTGAGTAAGGTTGATTGAGTTTGGTTTTCTGAGACTATGGGACGGTACACATGGATGTGCACGGCTAGGCAGTTGTTGGGGACCAGGATTTGGGGAGATGTCACCAGCAGTTAGTAAAAGTAAGAGGGAGAGTGACATGAGCGACAGATTTGCAGTAATGAGACTGCTTTTGAGACGAAGTGCAGGGGGGCGAGAGAGTGTTTAGGAATAGGTAAAGTTCATGGGTACAAAAGTAAGGTGAGTTTAAGAGAGATGGGCTAATGAACAGTGCAGGTGGAGAGGGAGAAGGAGTAATTGAATAATGTAGTTTGTTATAGAGACAAGAGGCAGCAAAAAGGAATGTGAATATATTGAGCATTTTTACAAAAGTAGGATCCAATTAAACACATAAGACACAGTATTACAGTAGCAATTGCATAAGGAAACAATGAAGTACATAAATCATAATATTAGAGAAGTACTTGCCTTTTGCCCAATCCTTGTTGAATTCTTGTATAATTATATTGTTAATGCCTCACTTATAAAATGTTCACTTTAAAAATGTGAGCATATGTTGTTATAGCAATGCACAGCCCAGTGCAATGCACATCCCAAGCTGATGTTAAAGTATATAGGCAGGGAAGTCAGCTGTGTCCACTAAATTACTTGATTGATAAATCAGAGACAAATGAAGGGCCAATTTGAAAGTTAGATTCTGGTCTGGTCAGGGTGAGTTAAGTAAACAGACAAAAACATTTGGAGGAGGTTAAAACTATGGCATAAGACAGCTATAAATGTTAGAATAATAGCAAGTATTGATAAGGATTGAACATCACATGGCAATTAACAAAACAGAAGTAAGACATTGGATAACAGTACAACAAATGTAGGACTAAATTAACAACCTAAAATCATTTGCTCTTTATAAATATACACATACCAAAAGAGAGTTACAGGAGAGGAAAAAACACCAGAGTGCAGTGAATACTTTGCAGATTGACAGGGAATATATTCACGTACCAAAAGAGAGTTACAGGAGAGGAAAAAACACCAGAGTGCAGTGAATACTTTGCAGATTGACAGGGACTCTATTCATGTACCAAAAGAGAGTTACATCATATTTTATTATAATTATTAACTATTCCTTTGCTTTATATACAAATAGCGCTGTGTTCACTATCTAACGTGCATCATTGAAATTTATTCTATATGGCCCATATGAACTTGCCGACTCCTGTTGCTAATATAAAATAATGTGGTAAGGCACTGCATTTATTGGCTTATAAACAGGCACTAATTTTGAAGTTTAAATGTGATAAAGAATATAAATAGAACAAATATGGTAGTTCATAGCTGTTGAATGGTAGTAACGTTGATATCTAACTTCTTTATTAATAAAGTGTTGACTGTCCCTTTCAATATTTTGTAATATTTTTTTTAGAGAATGAAGATGGACACAGGATGATTTGAGTAGTGGTGAAAAATCCTAAGGATTGTAGAACCTTTAGAGGAAGATTCACAAATGACTTTGATTGAAGAGTCCTTGTCAGGGGCCAATACATCAGCTCAATCAAGGGCACATCAACAACCGCAGTCTACAGAATTGTCTACACCAATACAAGATTTAGAAAATGCTTCTGATGTGGAAAGTAGATCAATAGAAGGTCCCCCAGAGAGAGCGGCACTACAGGAGATGGTGACAATTGCCCTTAATTTTAGGGATGACCACCTCAATGTTATGCAGATGTTTGGCAATTACTTAAAGGATAGAATAAAAATAGAGGAGCAAAAACTAGAAGTAGAGAGCGAAATGAGACATTTAGAGCTGGTGTGTATATGTTACGTAATTGTGTTGAATCACTAACCCAATTAATCAGATTGTCATCCTCGTAAGAAACACCAAGCTCTAAAAGACCCAGAACTGAACAATGAAAATCTGATTTCAAAAAGTACAACAGTTTAATATGTTATATGTATGTACCACACTAGTTTAAAGAGACACTGAACTCAATTTTTTTCTTTTGTGATTCAGATAGAGCATGAAATTTTAAGCAACTTTCTAATTTACTCCTATTATCACATTTTCTTAATTCTCTTGGTATCTTTAGTTGAAATGCAAGAATGTAAGTTTAGATGCCGGCCCATTTTTGGTGAACAACCTGGGTTGTCCTTGCTGATTGGTGGATAAATTCATCCACCAATAAAAAAGTGCTGTCCAGAGTCTGAACCAAAACAAAGCTTAGATGTCTTCTTTTTCAAATAAAGATAGCAAGAGAACGAAGAAAAAATGATAGTAGGAGTAAATGAGAAAGTTGCTTAAAATTGCATGCTCTATCTGAATCACAAAAGAAAAAAATTGGGTTCAGTGTCCCTTTAATGTATATTCACACACATATATATATATATATATATATATATATATATATATATATATATATATATATATATAAAGCAACAACAAAAAAATAGAGATGCAGACGACTTTCGAAAACCAAAACTCGATTTATTTCAGTTAAAAATCCATGCGTACATGATCAAGAGAGAAATCTCACAAGGGTAGCAAAAACTTGAAAAATACTGCTGCTGACATGTTTCACCTATCAAGGTGTAATCATAGCTACAGATAAAATCCCAGCTTGCCTATTTAAGGCAGCTGGGAAAACCTAATTGGTAAAAATTTAATTAACAAGTTATGCTGAAATTGGTGTTTAACCCTATGTTCACTTTAAACAAAAAGCCTCTATTATGTGTTTTGTGAGTTCCAATCTACATATACTTAACAATGATTAATATATTTGCAACTGTGTGCATGTATATGTATATTTGTTTGGGACACAATGGGACATGCTGAGATACAATTACTAACCTCTGAACAAAGATTACATAGAGATAGCTAACTACATAATACATTTACCCAATTTGTTGGAACCAGTATATGGTTATCATTTTAATACACATAAATGTATAAATGTGGGTAAAACACAGGTCAAACAACCTGCATTTATGCGTATGCACACACATGAAGAACAATGCACATATGTAAACTTGGGAATCTATATGAAGCGGCCATTAAAGGCACATATATAAAAAATATAATTGTAAATGTGGTAGGGAAGGAAGGAAGAGGGGGGGGAGGAGGGAAGGAAGGTAGCAGGGTGAAAGGAGGGGTGAAGGATTGTTAGACATTGCAGGAAGCACTGGTATATATATTTAATCTTATTTAAATAAATAAATTAATTAATTAATACACATATATTTTATCTTTGAAAGAGGGAGATGAACGGACCCTAAGGAATGTTATTTCCAAAAGTTTATTAAATCATATTCAGAATTCAGACCCAAGGGTACTCGGGTCTGAAGTTTGAAGATCCAGTACATCTCCCTCTTTCGCAGCAATTGATCACGATCACCTCCTCTGGGAGGACAATTAACTCTTTCTCTGGCTTGCCATCTCAAGCTACTGATAGCTTGACCAATGGTGTGCTATCATCTCCTGCTTGAATCGTGGACAAGTGGTTTCGAATGCGAACCTTGACTTCATTTGTAGTTAAACCTACATATTGTAGGTGACAGAGTGTGCAGGTAAGTAGGTAAACAACGTAAGTTGAAGTACACTTCAAACAACTATAAATGGGAAAAGTGTCTCCAGTGACTTCTGATCTGAAAATATTTGATACCATAATATACTCACAGACCCGACACTTTTGTCTACATTTAAACAAACCTTTGTGAACCAACCAGGAACTGGTGGGTTTATTTAATTCGGGCAACGATGAAGGTGATAGTACATTGGCTAGGGTTTTAGCTCTCCTATATGAGCAGCGCAGTCCAGAACTGACACAACATTCCAATTTATCATCAGCTGAGAGAAAATTAAAGTGTTTTTTTTTTAACAATTTTACATATTTGGGTGTATTGTGAGCTAAAATCAGTCACAAAAGTTACACATTGGAAGTGTGTGTCAGGGTTGGACCTTACCTTTGAATGTTCATGAATTAGGGTAGTTCTATCAATTTTCTGAACTTGTTGTTCTGCTTTGAGAACAATATGATTCGAATAGCCTCTTTTTTTCAATCTATTGCTAAGTTCTATCGATTGTTCACGGCAAGTATGGTCTAGAGTACAATTCCGTTTAACCCTAACAAATTGTCTCTTTGCGACTGCGAATGGAACATGTCGAGGATGGCAACTGTTGGCATGCAACAGTGCATTGCCAGCTGTGGGTTTTCTATAAACCTTGCTGATGATCTTTCCTTGTTCTGTTCCTTCTAGAGAAATATCAGAAAGTCAATGGTGTTAGTACGTAACTCAAAGGTAAATTTGATACCAATATCATTATTGTTTAAAAGATCAACAAATTCTGAGAAGTCTGAGTCCCCGCCCATCCAAATGAGGAGAAGGTCATCCATATAGCGCCCATAATTCTGGATCATATGCCTATGTGGGGTTGCTATCTCCATAGATGTGGGACAGCTCCCACCAACCCATAAAAAGGTTGGCATAGGAGGGGGCAAACTTTGCCCCCATTGCTGTCCCACATCTCTGGAGATAGAACTCCCCTTCAAACTTAAAATAATTGTGGGTAAGCAGGAACCCAAGTACCCTCAGAATATATTTTTTAAAGTCTTCACTAAAGTCAGAATAGTTTTTAAGGAAGAACCACACAGCTTCCAAACCTTCTTTTTGGGGAATGGAGGAATATAACGCAACCACATCAATAGTGGTCCATCGATATGAGCCAAAATTCAATTTTTTATATTCAAGTAACTCAATAGCATGTTTGGTATCGCTGAGCGACAAAACAAATGGTTGAAGGATACCGTCTATCCATTGTGACACATGTTCAGTCAAAGAACCTATCCCACTAACAATGGGATGTCCCTTCACCTCACTGAGGGACTTATGTATCTTAGGAAGATGGTGGAAGATGGGCACTATAGGATGGTCAACACATAGAAACTCAAAGGTGTTAGAGTCAAAGTGCCCACCCTCCAAACCATCATCCAAGATACTCAAAAGTTCACGTTTATAAGCATGGGTAGGATCAGCAGGTAAAGGGGTATAATTCTCAATATTCTTTAGTTGGCGAAAGGCTTCTTGAACATAATCAGTTCTGTTGAGAACCACGATAGAGCCACCTTTATCTGCTGAACGCACAACACTTCCCTGGTTCTAACATCATCTAAGGACAATTTTTGTTGTCTGGTTAGGTTAGAACTGATCTTATTTTCAGCTGTTCTTAACGCTGATAGGTCACGTTCCACCCTCTTGAAGAAGGTTTCCAATACTTGGCCTCTAGTGTGTATAGGGTAGAAATCTGAGGGAGTTAATATTGTTTAGCTTAGTGTCTAAACTGCCTTCTCTCAATAAATGCTCTAATGTGAGAGTGTCACAAACCTCACTGAATGTTTGTGTCTGGCATCACCTGGTATGGGTAATACTGCTATTCTAGGAGGTTCAGTATTAGTCACTGTCAAATCAGATTCTCCTTGATAGAATTTGTTTAGAGTAATGTTCCTTATCAATTTATTAACATCCAAAAGTGTTTTAAAAATATAAAAATTACTTGTAGGGGAAACGTTTAAACCAAAACTGAGTACAGATAACTGGGTTGGCGTAAGTTTATATCTTGATAAATTCACAACATTGTCAGTTACTTGTATTTCTGTTGTCCCCTGTTCCCTCTGTTCCCTCTGTTGCCTCTCAGCTGATATTGGTCTTGACTCTGTTGTGCCCCTAGTCCTATCCCTGTTTTCTGTGGAGGGAGACAAAAAACCTGAGCCAAATTCAATTTTTCTTCATTAGAGACATTTGGGCCCTGTGTCTGTGCACCCACTGTGTCTGTTACATAAATATATTTTGAATTCACAATGATAGAGCCAGGATGGGAATCTTTAGGTCTAACCACTTGTACTTGAGGTGTACCCTGAAAGTTACTAATCTGTGATTGAATATGTGTAGTTGGTGTTTTTAAGATACCCTTATGGGGTTCCTCACCTCCTGAGGCCCCAGTGTCTTCTCCTGACTCAAATTCACTATCTGAATATGTGACTTTCTTTTGGTTAGATGTTGAATTTTGTTGGCCCTTGTTTTTATTTTTATTAGTAGTTTGGTTCTGTCGTCTATTCCTAGATCTACTCCTGTTACGTCTAGAGTTACCCCTATCAGAGCGTTTCCAGATATACACACTGTTGTTTGTGTAATCAGATTGATCTCTGACAAATTTCGTATGTTTGGTCTCTAATACGGTCTGTTTCACTTCGGCCACACCACTTTTGAGTATAGGATCAAATCTGGCAAAGTTAATATCAGTTAACCTATTATTCATTTCAGCTTGTAAAAGACCAATTTCTTCTCTAACAATATTTAACAAATGCAATTTGTATGATTTTAACAACACCATTAAATGAATGGAACATTCTGAAAGAACATCATTCCAAGAATTAATGAAATCAACATCAGAAACATCAAAAGTAGGAAATTTGTTAATGCGCAGTCCACGGGGAATGATTTTAAGTTTAGCATAAGTTTCCATTGTCCAGATATCCCACTGCAACTTATGTTCCCTTATTAGTAGTTTCTCCATTTCTTCAAAAAGACCAGAAAGCGAATAATTAGCTTTATCTGTGGAAAAAAACCTTAGTTATATCTGTATCAGGACTGTCCCTTGCTGAAAGAGGCCTAAATGAATAAAATTGTGAGATTTCCATGATTAGTAATGGTAAGTCCCTTAGGTTAGCAAAAAGTATCAACTGTGAAAAAGGTGTTATCAGGCATACACCAAAAAATAATATGAGTGGAAAAAATCACAGTAATACTTCAGTAGCCCAGTATAGTGTTATTGTGCCAAATACTTAAGCACATAAAGTCCCCAAATGAACGGAGATGGAATGCTCCTGAATATACAGTCCAAAATGCAGTTCAGGTTGGGGATCAAATAGAGAGTGATGTCACTCCGTCACGCCAATATGACCAAATATAGAGGAAAAAACTGTTCAGTCAATAAGACTTTAACTCACCATACCAGGCAACCTCGGTTTCGGTGCAGCTTTGCCATCAGGGGAACAGTAAACATCCTGTAATGTGCTGTTCTGCAGTAACCTCCGTTTGTAAGGAAGACGGTATCTTCGGCACCCTACGTGTGCAGGGGGAGTGACAAACACCTCGTGATCCCGGAAATCTGATCCGTCCAACTCGTCTGTCCAGCTCAACTAGCATATAGGAGTCGTCTACAGTCACCAGTATGTGCGGGACTCCAGGGACTAAACAGAAAATGGAAAGTCTCTGCTGCCTGAGGATATGTAGCAACAAAAAAAAAATAGAGATGCAGACGACTTTCCAAAACCAAAACTCGATTTATTTCAGTTAAAAATCCATGCGTACATGATCAAGAGAGAAATCTCACAAGGGTAGCAAAAACTTGAAAAATACTGCTGCTGACATGTTTCGCCTATCAAGGCGTAATCAAAGCTACAGATAAAATCCCAGCTTGCCTATTTAAGGCAGCTGGGAAAACCTAATTGGTTAAAATTTAATTAACAAGTTATGCTGAAATTGGTGTTTAACCCTATGTTCACTTTAAACAAAAAGCCTCTTATGCGTTTTGTGAGTTCCAATCTACATATACTTAACAATGATTAGTATATTTGCAGCTGTGTGCATTTATATATATATATATATTTTTTTTTTTTTTAAGTTTTCAAGTTAAAAAAAGAAGACATTTTTCATAATTGACAGCGTTAAATATAATTTTTTATTTCTTAATTTTTTATTCTTTTTTAATTTTTTAGAATTTTCAAAATTTTAAACACAGAAAAACAAAAAATAAATAAAAACATTCGGCTATATTACGAGTTTTGCGTTATGAGAGGTGCAGTACTAACTTGCACGTTATTGTCACCGCTCACTTCCCTACAGCGCTGCTATCACACGCCTAGATTTAGAGTTTTGCGGTAGCCGTCAAAACCAGCGTTAGAGGCTCCTAACGCTGGTTTTTACCGCCCGCTGGTATTTGGAGTCAGTCATTAAAGGGTCTAACGCTCACTTTGCAGCCGCAACTTTTCCATATCGCAATTGCGTATCCTATCTTTTCAATGGGATCTTTCTAACGCCGGTATTTAGAGTCTTGGCTGAAGTGAGCGTTAGAAATCTAACGACAAAACTCCAGCCGCAGAAAAAAAACAGGAGTTAAGAGCTTTCTGGGCTAACGCCGGTTCATAAAGCTCTTAACTACTGTGCTCTAAAGTACACTAACACCCATAAACTACCTATGTACCCCTAAACCGAGGTCCCCCCACATCGCCGCCACTATAATAATTTTTTTTAACCCCTAATCTGCCGACCGCACACCGCCGCCACCTACGTTATACTTATGTACCCCTAATCTGCTGCCCCTAACACTGCCGACCCCTATATTATATTTATTAACCCCTAATCTGCTGCCCTCAACGTCGCCGACACCTACCTACACTTATTAACCCCTAATCTGCCGACCGGACCTCCCGCTACTATAATAAAGTTATTAACACCTAATCCGCCTCACTCCCGCCTCAATAACCCTATAATAAATAGTATTAACCCCTAATCTGCCCTCCCTACCCTCACCGACACCTAACTTCAAGTATTAACCCCTAATCTGCCCACCGGACCTCGCCGCTACTCTAATAAATGTATTAACCCCTAAAGCTAAGTCTAACCCTAACACTAACACCCCCCTAAGTTAAATATAATTTTTATCTAACGAAATAAATTAACTCATATTAAATAAATTATTCCTATTTAAAGCTAAATACTTACCTGTAAAATAAACCCTAATATAGCTACAATATAACGAATAATTATATTGTAGCTATTTTAGGATTAATATTTATTTTACAGGCAACTTTGTAATTATTTTAACCAGGTACAATAGCTATTAAATAGTTAAGAACTATTTAATAGCTACCTAGTTAAAATAATTACAAAATTACCTGTAAAATAAATCCTAACCTAAGTTACAATTAAACCTAACACTACACTATCATAAATTAATTAAATAAAATACCTACAATTATCTACAATTAAACCTAACACTACACTATCAATAAATTAATTAAATACAATACCTACAAATAAATACAATTAAATAAACTAACTAAAGTACAAAAAATAAAAAAGAACTAAGTTACAAAAAATAAAAAAATATTTACAAACATTAGAAAAATATTACAACAATTTTAAACTAATTACACCTACTCTAAGCCCCCTAATAAAATAACAAAGCCCCCCAAAATAAAAAAATGCCCTACCCTATTCTAAAATTAAAATAGAAAAGCTCTTTTACCTTACCAGCCCTTAAAAGGGCCTTTTGCGGGGCATGCCCCAAAGAATTCAGCTCTTTTGCCTGGAAAAAAAAACATACAATACCCTCCCCCCAACATTACAACCCACCACCCACATACCCCTAATCTAACCCAAACCCCCCTTAAATAAACCTAACACTAAGCCCCTGAAGAGCTTCCTACCTTATCTTCACCACGCCGGGTTCACCGATCCGTCCACCGAAGTCTTGATCCAAGCCTCCGAAGTCTTGATCCAAGCCCAAGCGGGGGCTGAAGAGTGATGTCCATCCTCCGGCTAAAGTCTTGATCCAAGCGGCGGCTGAAGAAGTCCATCTTCGGGCAGAAGTCTTCATCCTATCCGGGCAGAAGAGGACATCCAGACCGGCAAACATCTTCATTCAGGCGGCATCTTCTATGTTCTTCCATCCGATGACGAGCGGCTGATCTTCAAGACCTCCGGCGCGGATCCATCCTCTTCTTCCGACGACTAGACGACGAATGAAGGTTCCTTTAAGGGACGTCATCCAAGATGGCGTCCCTCGAATTCCGATTGGCTGATAGGATTCTATCAGCCAATCGGAATTAAGGTAGGAAAAATCTGATTGGCTGATTCCATCAGCCAATCAGATTTTTCCTACCTTAATTCCGATTGGCTGATAGAATCCTATCAGCCAATCGGAATTCGACGGACGCCATCTTTGATGACGTCATTTAAAGGTACCTCATTCGTCGTTCAGTCGTCGGCCGGGATGGATGCTCCGCGTCGGAGGAGCGAAGAAAGAAGATTGAAGATGCCGCTTGATGGAAGATGCCGCCGGATGGAAGAAGACTTTGCTGCCGCTTGGAGAAAGACATCGCCGGGATGAAGACTTCTTCTTTGCCGCTTGGATAAAGACATTGCCGGGATGAAGACTTCTTCTTTGCCGATTGGATAAAGACATCGCCCGGATCAGATGAGGAGTTTGGCCCGGTTGGGTGAAGACAAGGTAGGGAGATCTTCAGGGGGGTAGTGTTAGGTTTTTTTAAGTGGGGTTTGGGTGGGTTTAGAATAGGGGTATGTGGGTGGTGGGTTGTAATGTTGGAGGGGGGGTGTTGTGTTCTTTTTTTTTACAGGCAAAAGAGCAGTTAACTTGGGGTAAATACCCTGCAAAAAGCCCTTTTAAGGGCTGGTACAGAGCTGGGTATTTTACAGGTAATTGGGTAATTATTTTAACTAGGTAGCTATTAAATAGTTAATAACTATTTAATAGCTATTATACCTAGTTAAAATAATTAACAATTTACCTGTAAAATAAATATAAAAACTAACATAGCTACAATGTAATTATTAATTATATTGTAGCTATCTTAGGGTTTATTTTATAGGTAAGTATTTAGATTTAAATAGGAATATTTTAGTTTATAATATGAATTAGATTTATTTAATAAGAATTTAGTTAGGGGTGTTAGGGTTAGATAGAGTTAATATAGTTAATATAAATACTATAGTAACTATATTAACTATATTAACCCTAATATAATTAGGGTTAATATAGTTAATATATATATAATGTAATAACTATATTAACTATAATATACTTAGGGTTAATATAGATAATATAGCTGGCGGCGGGGTAGGTAGATTAAATTAGGGGTTAATAATTTTAATATAGATGGCGGCCGTGTAAGGGGCTTACATTAGTGGTTAATACTATTAATATAGGTGGCGGCGGTGTAGGGAGGGCAGGTTATAGGGCAAAAGAGCTGTTTACTTTGGGGCAAAGCCCCGCAAAAGGCCCTTTTAAGGGCTGGTAATAGAGCTTATTACTTTAGGGATATTAGATTAGGGGTTAATAATATTAATATAGCTGGCGGCGGTATAGGGGGATTAGATTAGGGGTTAATAATTTTTATATAGGTGGCGGCGGTGTAAGGGTCAGATTAGGGGATAGATAAGGTAGATGGCGGCGGTGTAAGGGGTTCACATTAGTGGATAGATAAGGTAGATGGCGGCGGTTTTAGGGGGTTCACATTAGGGGATAGATCAGTTAGATGGTGGCGGTTTTAGGGGCTCACAGTAGGGGGTTAGTTTATGTAGATGGCGGCGGGGTCCGGGAGCGACGGTTTAGGGGTTAAATACTTTATTAGGGATTGCGGCGGGGGATCGCGGTTGACAGGTAGATAGACATTGCGCATGCGTTAGGTGTTAGGTTTTATTTTCAAGGTAGTTTAGGTAGTTACGGGGCTCCAATAGTCAGCGTAAGGCTTCTTACGGCTGCTTTTTGTGGCGAGGTGAAAATGGAGTAAGATTTCTCAATTTTCGCCACGTAAGTCCTTACGCTGTATATTGGATACCAAACTGCACTGGTTTGGTATACCTGCCTATGGCCCAAAAAACTACGGGCGACGGCAGAAATATACGCGCGTAATTTCTAAGTTACGCCGTATATAGGATACCAAACCAGTGCAAATATTGGCGTCGCCAGCTTTTGCGGGCGACGATTTTTATCCGATCGGGCCCCATGTTTATCTACAAAATATGCAGTTCACTATCTATATCTTTCGATCCTCTAACAAATTATTACTCATACAAACTCTCAATAACTCCCTCTATTATACATTTCAATACTTATATTTCTCTATGTCTATATTTTTATTTATTTTAACACTATCTATATTGCATATCAATGATTGACTTGCTCTTTCTATCAAAATCGCACAATCTTTCACTTTATTTCACTGTGTGTATCTATATTTATCTCTTTAACTCACTCCATATATATTTATCTATTTTTGTTTACTTATATCTATATATCTTTGTCTCTCTCTCTCCCTCTGTCTATGTGTGCCTATCTCTGACTCTCTATATGTCTCTCTCTGTCTATTTTTCTCTCTGTCTATCTCAGTCTCTCTGTGTGTCTATTTCTGTATATGTTTGTCTAATTCGGTGTCTATCTGTGTAGTTATATTTGTTATTCTATCTTTTTTACAATTGTCTCTATCTGCTTATGTATTTGTATGACTCTTTACAACTCTATGAGGCATATTTACTAAAGGTCTTGCGGACCTGATCCGACCTCGCTGAATGCGGAGAGCAATACACTCTCCGTATTCAGCATTGCACCGGCAGCTCACAAGAGCTGCTGGTGCAACGCCGCCCCCTGCTGACTCGCGGCCAACCGGCCGCCAGCAGGGAACTGTCAATCAACCCGATCGTACTCGATCGGGTTGATTTCCGGCGATTCCTGTCCGCCTGCTCAGAGCAGGCGGACAGCGTTATGGAGCAGCGGTATTTGTGACCGCTGCTTCTTAACTGCTGTTTCTGACGAGTCTGAAGACTCGCCAGAAACACGGGCCCACAAGCTCCTTACGGAGCTTGATAAATGGGCCCCTATATATTTCTCTTTCTCTGTGTAGTGTCTATCTCTATCTTTGTCTGACTAGTTTCTCTCTCTCTGTCTCTATATATCTCTATCTTTTTCTTTATATCTATTTTTATTTTTGCTTTTTCACTTATCTTTAAATAGGTTGTTAAAATAGAATTTGTATATAGTATAATCCAAGTTATTCACATATTTCAGGTAGAATTACACATAGTTTTAATTTTTATTTAGAATATATTTTAGATAAGTTATATGTTTAAGTTAATAAAGATATGTATAATACATAGATTATTTAACAGGATTAAAATAAAAAAAATGGATTTCAATAATAGTATTTACAATAAACTTTGAATAAACTTTCAATAAGTATTGTATTATTAATGGGGTTTTTTTTTAACTCAATATCAATATTTCTTATCAAATCAGAAATGTAAATCTTAGGTGCAGGAAGTTTGTAGGCTCATGACCTGGATTACACTTGATTATTAGTAGGTAAATGTAGCCATCAATAAGCAAGCACTGTCCATGGTGCTGATTCCAAAATGGGCTAATTTCAAGATATTAAAATAAGTCTACCAAGATAATAGAGGAAGATTTATAATAACATTTAATAAATTGTATTAAATGTATTGCTCTATATGAATAAAGCAAAAAAAAAAAAAAACATTTTTAATAGGCAGGTTTTAAATGCATCATAACAAACTCACAGGTAGATTACGAGTTTTGCGTTATGGTTTTTACGCTGAAAAAAATGGCAGTAATGCAGCTATTGCGAGTCGTGTCGGTATAACTATACCACAAGCATTTTAGCCTGTAACACAACGTCTATTCCGCACTCAAAAAAATTACTTCTTTGCGTGGGATTTATATAGCGCCGGTATTACAGGTTGTGTGGTGAGGCTAAAAAGCTTGCGTTACAGCCTATACCAACACGATCCATACTGCCATCTGAAAGAAGTAATATGGATTTTGAGCCACAAAAATGTTTCATAAAATTCATAACTAAAGTGTTACAAAGTACACTAACACCCATAAACTATACCTATTAAACCTTAAACCGCCACCCTCCCGCTTTGCAAACACTATATTAAACCTAATAACCCCTAATCTGCTACCCACCCACATTGCGACTATTAAATAAATTATTAACCCCTAATCTGCCACTCCCGACATTGCCGACACTAATAAAAATTATTAACCCCTATTCTACCGATCCCCGACATCACCGCAACTAAAATAAAGTTATTAACCCTTATTCTGCTTCTCCCTGACATCGCTGACACTATAATAAAGCTATTAACCCCTAATCTGCCGCTCCCCGACATCACCGACACAATAATAAAGTTATTTACCCCTAAACCTCCGGCCTCCCACATCTCCGCAACTAAATAAACCTATTAACCCCTAAACCGCTGACCCCCCACATCGCAAAACACTAAATTGAACTATAAACCCCCTAACCCCCCCTAACTTGAAATTAAAATATAACTATATTTATATAAATAAAAACTTACCTGTGAAATAAAATAAACCTAACATTAAACTATAAATTAACCCAACCTTACTATTCTAATAAAATAAAAAATACTACCAATTAAAAAATCTTACAAATTTTAAAAAAACTAACACTACGAGAAAAATGAAAAAATGACAAAAAATAATAAACACTAAATTACAAAAAATAAAAAAACACTATGCTTACAAAAATAACAAACACAATTATCAAAAATAATACACATATTAACACATAAATATATATGTATATACACATAGTAACACATAAATATATATGTATATAAGCATATTAACACATAAATATATATGTATATACACATAATAACAAATAAATATATACGTATATACACATCGTAACACATAAATATATATATAAATAAGCATATAACACATAAATATATATGTATATACAATTAGTAACACATAAATATATATATATATATATACACATATTAACACATAAATATGTATGTATATACACATAGTAACACATAAATATATATGTATATACACATACTAACACATAAATATATAGGTATATACACATAACACATAAATATATATGAATATAAGCATATTAACACATACATATATATGTATATACACATAATAACACATAAATATATATTTATATGTATATACACATAATAACAAATAAATATATACGTATATACACATCATAACACATAAATATATATATAAATAAGCATATAACACATAAATATATATGTATATACAATTAGTAACACATAAATATATATATATATATATACACATATTAACACATAAATATGTATGTATATACACATAGTAACACATAAATATATATGTATATACACATACTAACACATAAATATATAGGTATATACACATAACACATAAATATATATGAATATAAGCATAGTAACACATAAATATATATGTATATACACATACTAACACATAAATATATAGGTATATACACATAACACATAAATATATATGAATATAAGCATATTAACACATAAATATATATGTATATACACATAGTAACACATAAATATATATGTATATACACATAGTAATATATAAATATATATGTATATAAGCATATAACACATAAATATATATGTATATACACACATTAACACATAAATATATATGTATATTTACATATTAACACATAAATATACAGGGAGTGCAGAATTATTAGGCAAGTTGTATTTTTGAGGATTAATTTTATTATTGAACAACAACCATGTTCTCAATGAACCCAAAAAACTCATTAATATCAAAGCTGAATATTTTTGGAAGTAGTTTTTAGTTTGTTTTTAGTTTTAGCTATTTTAGGGGGATATCTGTGTGTGCAGGTGACTATTACTGTGCATAATTATTAGGCAACTTAACAAAAAACAAATATATACCCATTTCAATTATTTATTTTTACCAGTGAAACCAATATAACATCTCAACATTCACAAATATACATTTCTGACATTCAAAAACAAAACAAAAACAAATCAGTGACCAATATAGCCACCTTTCTTTGCAAGGACACTCAAAAGCCTGCCATCCATGGATTCTGTCAGTGTTTTGATCTGTTCACCATCAACATTGCGTGCAGCAGCAACCACAGCCTCCCAGACACTGTTCAGAGAGGTGTACTGTTTTCCCTCCTTGTAAATCTCACATTTGATGATGGACCACAGGTTCTCAATGGGGTTCAGATCAGGTGAACAAGGAGGCCATGTCATTAGATTTTCTTCTTTTATACCCTTTCTTGCCAGCCACGCTGTGGAGTACTTGGACGCGTGTGATGGAGCATTGTCCTGCATGAAAATCCTGTTTTTCTTGAAGGATGCAGACTTCTTCCTGTACCACTGCTTAAAGAAGGTGTCTTCCAGAAACTGGCAGTAGGACTGGGAGTTGAGCTTGACTCCATCCTCAACCCGAAAAGGCCCCACAAGCTCATCTTTGATGATACCAGCCCAAACCAGTACTCCACCTCCACCTTGCTGGCGTCTGAGTCGGACTGGAGCTCTCTGCCCTTTACCAATCCAGCCACGGGCCCATCCATCTGGCCCATCAAGACTTACTCTCATTTCATCAGTCCATAAAACCTTAGAAAAATCAATCTTGAGATATTTCTTGGCCCAGTCTTGACGTTTCAGCTTGTGTGTCTTGTTCAGTGGTGGTCGTCTTTCAGCCTTTCTTACCTTGGCCATGTCTCTGAGTATTGCACACCTTGTGCTTTTGGGCACTCCAGTGATGTTGCAGCTCTGAAATATGGCCAAACTGGTGGCAAGTGGCATCTTGGCAGCTGCACGCTTGACTTTTCTCAGTTCATGGGCAGTTATTTTGCGCCTTGGTTTTTCCACACGCTTCTTGCGACCCTGTTGACTATTTTGAATGAAACGCTTGATTGTTCGATGATCACTCTTCAGAAGCTTTGCAATTTTAAGAGTGCTGCATCCCTCTGCAAGATATCTCACTATTTTTGACTTTTCTGAGCCTGTCAAGTCCTTCTTTTGACCCATTTTGCCAAAGGAAAGGAAGTTTCCTAATAATTATGCACACCTGATATAGGGTGTTGATGTCATTAGACCACACCCCTTCTCATTACAGAGATGCACATCACCTAATATGCTTAATTGGTAGTAGGCTTTCGAGCCTATACAGCTTGGAGTAAGACAACATGCATAAAGAGGATGATGTGGTCAAAATACTAATTTGCCTAATAATTCTGCACTCACTGTATATGTATATACACATATTAACACATAAATATATATGTATATACACATAGTAACACATAAATATATATATATAAATAAGCATATAACACATAAATATATATGTATATACACATAGTAACACATAAATATATATGTATATACACATAGTAACATAGAAATATATATGTATATAAGCATATAACACATAAATATATATGTATATTCACATATTAACACATACATATATATGTATATACACATATTAACAGATAAATATATATGTATATAAGCATATTAACACATAAATATATATGCATATACACATATTAGCACATAAATATATATGTATATACACATAATAACACATAAATATATCTGTATATACACATATTGACAGATAAATATGTATGTATATACACATATTAGCACATAAACATATATGTACAGTATATACACATATTAACACATAAAATAAATCTGTATATACACATATTGACAGATAAATATATATGTATATACACATATTAACACATACATATATATGTATATACACATATTAGCACATAAACATATATGTATATACACATATTAACACATAAATATATCTGTATATACACATAGTAACACATAAATATATATATGTATATACACATATTAGCACATAAATATATATGTATATACACATATTAGCACATAAATATATCTGTATATAAGCACAGTAACACATAAATATATGTGTATATAATCATAGTAACACATAAATATATATGTATATAAGCATATTAACACATAAATATGTATGTATATAAACATATTAACTAATAAATATATCTGTATATACACATAATAACTCATAAATATATATGTACATAAGCATATTAGCACATAAATATATATGTATATACACATAATAACACATAAATATATCTGTATATACACATATTGACAGATAAATATATATGTATATAAGCATATTAACACATAAATATATATATATACATAATAACTAGTGATGTCGCAAACCTAAAATTTTTCGTTCGCGAACGGCGGACGCGAACTTCCACAACTGTTCGCGAACGGGCGAACCGGGCGAACCGCCATAGACTTCAATAGGCAGGCGAATTTTAAAACCCACAGGGACTCTTTCTGGCCACAATAGTGATGGAAAAGTTGTTTCAAGGGTACTAACACCTGGACTGTGGCATGCCGGAGGGGGATCCATGGCAAAACTCCCATGGAAAATTACATAGTTGATGCAGAGTCTGGTTTTAATCCATAAAGGGCATAAATCACCTAACATTGCTAAATTGTTTGGAATAACGTGCTTTAAAACATCAGGTATGTACACTACTGTTACACCAGATATGAGTTGCACTGGGGTGACACTGTGCCCTGGCAGGCAGGCACTGAAACGTACACGTGTGAAGGAAACTGACTGCTATTATTTAACACAGTCAAAAAAGTGTTGTTTTTTTAAATCTACACTACTGTTACACCAGATATGAGTTGCACTGGGGTGACACTGTGCCCTGGCAGGCAGGCACTTAAACGTACACGTGTGAAGGAAACTGACTGCTATTATTTAACACAAATAATAAACACTAAATTACAAAAAATAAAAAAACACTATGCTTACAAAAATAACAAACACAATTATCAAAAATAATACACATATTAACACATAAATATATATGTATATACACATAGTAACACATAAATATATATGTATATAAGCATATTAACACATACATATATATGTATATACACATAATAACAAATAAATATATACGTATATACACATCGTAACACATAAATATATATATAAATAAGCATATAACACATAAATATATATGTATATACAATTAGCATATAACACATAAATACATATGTATATTCACATATTAACACATACATATATATGTATATACACATATTAACACATAAATATATATGTATATAAGCATATTAACACATAAATATATATGTATATACACATATTAGCACATAAATATATATGTATATACACATAATTACACATAAATATATCTGTATATACACATATTGACAGATAAATATGTATGTATATACACATATTAGTACATAAAGATATATGTACAGTATATACACATATTAACACATAAATAAATCTGTATATACACATATTGACAGATAAATATATATGTATATACACATATTAACACATACATATATATATGTATATACACATATTAGCACATAAACATATATGTATATACACATAGTAACACATAAATATATATATGTATATACACATATTAGCACATAAATATATATGTATATACACATATTAGCACATAAATATATCTGTATATAAGCACAGTAACATAAATATATGTGTATATAATCATAGTAACACATAAATATATATGTATATAAGCATATTAACACATAAATATATATGTACATAAGCATATTAGCACATAAATATATATGTATATACACATAATAACACATAAATATATCTGTATATACACATATTGACAGATAAATATATATGTATATAAGCATATTAACACATAAATATAAATATATACATAATAACTAGTGATGTTGCAAACCTAAAATTTTTCGTTTGCGAACGGCGGACGCGAACTTCCACAACTGTTCGCGAACGGGCGAACCGGGCGAACCGCCATAGACTTCAATAGGCAGGCGAATTTTAAAACCCACAGGGACTCTTTCTGGCCACAATAGTGATGGAAAAGTTGTTTCAAGGGTACTAACACCTGGACTGTGGCATGCCGGAGGGGGATCCATGGCAAAACTCCCATGGAAAATTACATAGTTGATGCAGAGTCTGGTTTTAATCCATAAAGGGCATAAATCACCTAACATTGCTAAATTGTTTGGAATAACGTGCTTTAAAACATCAGGTATGTACACTACTGTTACACCAGATATGAGTTGCACTGGGGTGACACTGTGCCCTGGCAGGCAGGCACTGAAACGTACACGTGTGAAGGAAACTGACTGCTATTATTTAACACAGTCAAAAAAGTGTTGTTGTTTTTTAAATCTACACTACTGTTACACCAGATATGAGTTGCGCTGGGGTGACACTGTGCCCTGGCAGGCAGGCACTTAAACGTACACGTGTGAAGGAAACTGACTGCTATTATTTAACACAGTCAAAAAAGTGTTTTTTTTTTTTTAAATCTACACTACTGTTACACCTGATATGAGTTGCACGGGGGTGACACTGTGCCCTGGCAGGCAGGCACTTAAACGCACACGTGTGAAGGAAACTGACTGCTATTATTTAACACAGTCAAAAAAGTCAGCTCTCTAACCCTCCCCATCTGCCTTATTGGCGACCATCTTGGGTACTGGCAGCATTCTGCTATTATTTCACAGTCAAAAAAAATATATATTTTTTTTAAATCTACACTACTGTTACACCAGATATGAGTGGTGGCACTGGGCAAGTGGGCACAGTATACGCTGTGAGCCTGACACACACGCTGGCAGGCAGGCAACTGCAATTAGATTACACAGGGAAAAAAAAAAAAAAAGCAGCCCTAAAAAGGGCTTTTTGGGGTGCTGTCCTTACAGCAGAGATCAGATGAGTCCTTCAGGACTGTAGTGGACACTGAATACACTAGCCTAGCTATAGATTTCCCTACTAAATCAGCAGCAGCTACACTGTCCCTCCTCTCACTAACAATGCAGCTTCCGAATTAATCTAAAATGGATGCTGTCCAGGAGGGTCTGGGAGGGAGGGTCTGCTGCTGATTGGCTGGAATGTGCCTGCTGACTGTGAGGTAGAGGGTCAAAGTATTACTCAATGATGACGAATAGGGGGCGGATCGAACATCGCATATGTTCGCCCGCCGCGGTGAACGCAAACATGCTATGTTCGCCGGGAACTATTCGCCGGCGAACAATTTGCAACATCACTAATAATAACAAATAAATATATCTGTATATACACTTATTAACACATAAATATATCTGTATATACACATATTAACAGATAAATATATCTGTATATACACATTTTAGCACATAAATATATCTGTATATACACATATTAACACATAAATATATCTGTATATACACATATTAACACATAAATATATCTGTATATACATATATTAACACATAAATATATCTGTATATACACATAGTAACACATAAATATATCTGTATATACACATATTAACACATAAATATATCTGTATATACACATATTAACACATAAATATATCTGTATATACACATATTAACACATAAATATATATATATATATATACACATATTAGCACATAAATATATCTGTATATACACATAGTAACACATAAATATATCTGTATATACACATAGTAACACATAAATATATCTGTATATACACATATTAACACATAAATATATATGTATATACACATATTAGCACATAAATATATCTGTATATACACATAGTAACACATAAATATATCTGTATATACACAGAATAACACATAAATATATCTGTATATACACATAGTAACACATAAATATATATGTATATACACATATTAGCACATAAATATATCTGTATATACACATAGTAACACATAAATATATATGTATATACACATAGTAATACATAAATATATCTGTATATACACATAGTAACACATAAATATATCTGTATATACACATAGTAACACATAAATATATCTGTATATACACATAGTAACACATAAATATATATGTATATACACATAGTAACACATAAATATATATGTATATACACATAGTAACACATAAATATATATGTATATACACATATTAACACATAAATATATATGTATATACACATAGTAACACATAAATATATATGTATATACACATAGTAACACATAAATATATATGTATATACACATAGTAACACATAAATATATATGTATATACACATAGTAACACATAAATATATCTGTATATACACAAAGTAACACATAAATATATCTGTATATACACATATTAGCACATAAATATATATGTATATACACATAGTAACACATAAATATATATGTATATACACATAGTAACACATAAATATATGTATGTATATACACATAGTAACACATAAATATATATGTATATACACATAGTAACACATAAATATATATGTATATACACATAGTAACACATAAATATATCTGTATATACACATAGTAACACATAAATATATATGTATATACACATAGTAACACATAAATATATATGTATATACACATATTAACACATAAATATATATGTATATACACATACACATAAATATATATGTATATACACATAGTAACACATAAATATATCTGTATATACACATATTAACACATAAATATATATGTATATACACATATTAACACATAAATATATCTGTATATACACATATTAACACATAAATATATATGTATATACACATAGTAACACATAAATATATATGTATATACACATAGTAACACATAAATATATATGTATATACACATAGTAACACATAAATATATCTGTATATACACATAGTAACACATAAATAGTATATGTATATACACATAGTAACACATAAATATATATGTATATACACATAGTAACACATAAATATATATGTATATACACATAGTAACACATAAATATATCTGTATATACACATAGTAACACATAAATATATCTGTATATACACATAGTAACACATAAATATATCTGTATATACACATAGTAACACATAAATATATCTGTATATACACATAGTAACACATAAATATATCTGTATATACACATATTAACACATAAATAGTATATGTATATACACATAGTAACACATAAATATATATGTATATACACATAGTAACACATAAATATATATATGTATATACACACAGTTCCAAAGACCACAATGTAAAGGCACTTTTCAGTGCCATTTTTTTTCTAACACCCCACACCTGCTTAACCCATAAAAACTGCTTTGTGCAATAGTTTTTTTTATAGAAAAAAATCAACATAAAAACTAAAATACCTTTTAAATTGTGGCCAATTGGAGCACTTTTTTAAAGCTTAACCAGAGATTTGATCTGGTTAATTTCCTCAGCACTAATTGCTCGCTGTAGCAATAACCAGCCACTTGTAATGGTACAATAAATGAACGCTCCACTTGTAATCTGGCCCATAATGTGTAAATATTTGCGTAGCCTTTTTAGACTTTCTTTCTTATAATCACATTGATTCCTGTAATATAGACTCTCATATCCAAGTAAAGAAGTGAAACTTGATCTTTAAATGAATAGATCTTTCCATGAGTTTTTCTTTTCATGAGTTTTTTTCCAAGTAAACAGGATCTGTTAAATGATTGCCTTTGGTATATACACATATTAGCACATAAATATATATGTATATACACATAGTAACACATAAATATATATGTATATACACATAGTAACACATAAATATATGTATGTATATACACATAGTAACACATAAATATATATGTATATACACATAGTAACACATAAATATATATGTATATACACATAGTAACACATAAATATATCTGTATATACACATAGTAACACATAAATATATATGTATATACACATAGTAACACATAAATATATATGTATATACACATATTAACACATAAATATATATGTATATACACATACACATAAATATATCTGTATATACACATAGTAACACATAAATATATCTGTATATACACATATTAACACATAAATATATATGTATATACACATATTAACACATAAATATATCTGTATATACACATATTAACACATAAATATATATGTATATACACATAGTAACACATAAATATATATGTATATACACATAGTAACACATAAATATATATGTATATACACATAGTAACACATAAATATATCTGTATATACACATAGTAACACATAAATAGTATATGTATATACACATAGTAACACATAAATATATATGTATATAAACATAGTAACACATAAATATATATGTATATACACATAGTAACACATAAATATATCTGTATATACACATAGTAACACATAAATATATCTGTATATACACATAGTAACACATAAATATATCTGTATATACACATAGTAACACATAAATATATCTGTATATACACATAGTAACACATAAATAGTATATGTATATACACATAGTAACACATAAATATATATGTATATACACATAGTAACACATAAATATATATATGTATATACACACAGTTCCAAAGACCACAATGTAAAGGCACTTTTCAGTGCCATTTTTTTTCTAACACCCCACACCTGCTTAACCCATAAAAACTGCTTTGTGCAATAGTTTTTTTTATAGAAAAAAATCAACATAAAAACTAAAATACCTTTTAAATTGTGGCCAATTGGAGCACTTTTTTAAAGCTTAACCAGAGATTTGATCTGGTTAATTTCCTCAGCACTAATTGCTCGCTGTAGCAATAACCAGCCACTTGTAATGGTACAATAAATGAACGCTCCACTTGTAATCTGGCCCATAATGTGTAAATATTTGCGTAGCCTTTTTAGACTTTCTTTCTTATAATCACATTGATTCCTGTAATATAGACTCTCATATCCAAGTAAAGAAGTGAAACTTGATCTTTAAATGAATAGATCTTTCCATGAGTTTTTCTTTTCATGAGTTTTTTTCCAAGTAAACAGGATCTGTTAAATGATTGCCTTTGGTAAGTCCCTTACAAAGTGTTTTCTTATAGTCACATGGTTTCCCGTAAGCTTGCTCTACTTGTTCCAATAAACAAAAGTAGAATTACTTAGAATAGAACTCAGTATCTCTAATACATATAAACATACACCATTAAAGGAACTGTAAACACCTTATCTCTCACTTGCAGATAAGGAGATTGGATAATTCTTTATGTCCTCTTTGTTTACGGCACCAATGATCATCCACCAATGTGATACCTGAATATTTAAATACCAAATCACTTAGGAGTTTTAATCCCGATGAACAATGGTTAGCAGAAGCTTCTAGTAATCACACATTTAAAGATGTGGGGATTTTAACTATGATGGTCTTTACCCAAATTTACAGTCTGATATAGAGGCATAACTGACATTATGTTCAGGATAGTTTAGTCTTGAACTAATGTAATAGAAAATTATGTGGTAAACCGAACTGGCTTTTATCGGTATATTTATTACGATAGATGGGTAGTTGACTATACCTAGATCTCCACTTAAAGGGACAGTCTAGTCAAAATTAAACTTTCATAAATCAGATAGGGCATGAAATTTTAAAACAACTTTCCAATTGGCTTTTACCATTAAATTTTCTTTGTTCCCTTGGTGGTATTTTTGAAAAGCTAAACCTAGGTAGGCTTAAACTGATTTCTAAACCGTTGAAACCCATCTCTTAGCTCAGAGCATTTTTTCACAGTTAGACAGTACTAGTTCATGTGTTTCATATAGATAGCATTGTGCCCACGCCTGTGGAGTTATTTATGAGTCAGCACTGATTGGCTAAACTGCATGTCTGGATAAGGGGACAGTCTGCAGAGGCTTAGATACAAGCTAATCACAAAGGTAAAAAACATATTTATATAACGGTGTTGGTTATACAAAACTGGGGAATGGGTAATAAAGGGATTATCTATCTTTTTAAACAATAAAAATTCTGGTGTAGACTGTCCCTTTAAATCTATGATTACTAGAAACTTCTGCTAACCATTGTTTATTGGGTTTAAAACTCCTAAGTGATTTTGTGTTTAAATATTCAGGTATCACATTGGTGTATGATCATTGGTGCCGTTAACAAAGAGGACATAAGGAATAGAATTATCCAATCTCCTTAACTGCAAGTGAGAGCGGTACGTTCCGAATAAGGGTCGAGATGTCAGTAACATGGCATTATACAATTGAGAGCGATGCTGTTATTAAATGGCATACAATTGTCGATACAGTAACGAACAGGTACATATTAACAATGAACCGAGTATTAGTGAACCCAATCAAGTACCAAACCGGCACTCACGCCCCTATTTCATCCAATAAGAATTTCTATATGGAGATCGGAGGAGGAGTTGTGATGATGTAATGCGTCATGATTGGCGGTTTTATTTTACAGGAGATATTTAAGAGATAACTGATACCAGCTCGGTTTGTCCATACTTTGTCAGCATTGGGAACATTGAAATAGGCCTTTCACAGGCTGAAACGCGTTTGTTTTCACAGTTTGTACACCTCTAGCACCTGAAGATGACGTATGCTGTTATCGGCCAGGGAACAGGGAGGTATATTACCGACAGAGTAGTGTTTTTAGTGTGGTGGTTGGGATCGTCACAGGGTTTCCTGGACATTTTATTGATATATAATAAAAGTTAATTTTTATTTTTATTACACTTAATTTTAGAGGTAGAGTGCTACAATCCCTTTCTTGTGCCCCATATTTCTACTGTGGGGTTATTTGTTTAGTTATGTATAATGAAACAAGTTTACAATATATTTTCATGATTTATTTTTCCTCCTTTTCATGAAGTTTAGCTCGGAAAAAGTCAGAAATGTTAAATTCTAAGAACTTGAAATGCAACTGCTGACGTATCCAGGCTAACTCTACTACATATCTGTTCCAAATGGGCTTTATCAGATAACAACTGCAAAGTTCACTTTATATTAAATGGACATTGTACAGTAGATTTTTCTTTGCATAAATGGTTTGTAGATGATCCATTTATACAGCCCATCTGGTAGTGTTTTTGTAACAATGTCTAGTTTTGCTTATTTTTTAATAACATTATGGTTTTCACTAATCAAGCCCATAAAGTGTGAGACCTTTACAGACTACTGCTGTCTCCTGTTTGTCTAAATTGTCTTTTCATATGCAGGGAATGAGGATGGACAGCCATGGTTACATTTTTACATGTCAGGGGTGACATTTTTATTTGTAATTTAGGATTCAACTGACACTGACTACTGAGAAGCAAAACACACACTTTTTAGAACACATGAAGGGGCACTTGTATATAGATGATGTTGAATAAAAAGCTAAGAGCCTTAGTGCAATTGTAGGAGATGTTACTCACTGGCTCTCAGGATGTGTAAGTGTCAGGGTTTTGTCCCTGTTTTGTTTGCCATGTGCTGCTGACAGCCATTTTACTCACCTCTCTTGCTGACTTGGTGCATTGTGGGGGATGCTGCTCATTTCCTGCACTTCCTTTTATGGCCAGACTGGTGTGCATCATCTGTGTGAGACAGGATGCAGTCTCAGAATTGTGATGTCATCACTTATTATTTAAAGGGCCTCTGTTCAGTATGCTTTGCCTTTGCGTTATCTCAGACCTGTTTGTGAGAGTTCCTGTGTATTACCTGGCTGCCTGATGTCCTTCATGGTTCCTGATCCCTGGCTTGCTCCTGACTCTGCTGTTTTCCTTTTTCCTGATTCCAGCTCGCCTGACTATTCGCTTTGGCTCCTGACTTGACTCGTCTGACTACCAGCTCTTGTTTTGACTCCTGGCTTGTTATTTGACTTGTGGACTTTTTATTATTTTTTTGTTATTAATAAAGGTGTGATTATTTTTGCACTTCTTGTCTCAGTCCGATTCCTGGCATCCTGACATTACGCAAAGGCCATGAATCCTGATGGTGCTAATAATCTACCTTTACCTGCCATCATTTCCAGGATGGATGAACAGGATCACCGCTTGGATCAATTTGCACTAGCCCTGCAAACCCTGCTGACTCACACTGCACATTTGGACCAAAGTGTACCACAAGTTATGGCTGCTCCTGTTTCCGCTGCTGCACCTAGTCCTACCAGGAGCATGTCTGGTTCTGCACCTCTACCTCAGCGATATGGAGGCGATCCTATTCAGTGCAGAGGGTTTTTGAACCAGGTGGGCATTTACTTTGAGATGTTACCTCAGGCGTTTCCCTCTGACAGAGCTAAGGTGGGATTTCTCATCTCATTACTCTCTGACACAGCTCCTGCCTGGGCTAATCACTTGTGGGAGACTAATAAACCTCTGATTTCAAATTACCCTGAACTTGTTGCCTCCTTTCGAAGGGTATTTGATTTTCCGGCTCGCTCCTCCTCTGCTGCTAAATGACTCATGTCCATTCAGCAAGGTACAAGATCTGTTGCTCAGTATGCTATTGAGTTCCGTACGCTTGCTGCAGAGGTTGGTTGGAACAATGAAGCCCTTGTTGCCGCCTTCTTTCATGGGCTCTCTGATGTGATTAAAGACGAAGTTGCTGCCAGAGATTTACCAGAGGATCTTGAGGCATTGGTGTCTTTTTTATCCTAATTGACATCAGACTCAGAGAGAGGCCCTGTTTCAAGGAGCTCTTGCGGAAGCCTCCTGTTCCATTGTCTCCTACTTGTTCATTCCCACCCATGCCTCCCTCTCCTCCCATGCCTCCTGGTCCCGAGTCACCAGGTACTGCTGAGCCAATGCAGTTGGGATTCATGCATCTCTCTGCGGCGGAGAGGGCATTTAAGAGGAGGGAGGGGCTCTGCCTCTATTGTGGTTTACAGAGCCACCTTTTGAAGTCTTGTCCTACACGGCCGGGAAACGCTCACACCTAAGGTCCTGTCGGGGGCAGACCTTGGGTGGTTTATCCTCGTCCCCGTAACTGCTTCAGGAGAAACCTTTGGTCATGGTTGTCCTTTCCTGGGTGGACTCCTCCATAGTCACTCAGGCTCTTGTTGACTCCGGGCTATTTTATTGACAGTGCTTTTGTATTAAAGCACTCCATTTCTGTTTTGCCTCGGTCTGTTCCGCTTGCTATTGAGGCCATTGATGGCAGGCCCCTTCAGCCTGCACTTGTTACTCACGAAACTGCTCCATTGTCCATGGTTGTTGGGGCTCTCCATTTTGAAACCCTCCAGTTTCAGGTGATAAACTCTCCGCATTTTCTGGTTGTTCTGGGTTATCCCTGGCTCCAAAAGCACAATCCCAGTCTCGACTGGCGCAGGTCCGAAATTTTGTTGTGGTCCCTGCAATGTATTTCCACTTGTCTTCGGAAACCAGTTAAAGTCTTGTGCACTTCTTCGGTATCTCAATTGCCAGAGGAGTTCCGAAAGTTCCTAGACATTTTTGACAAGGTGCGTGCCGGTACGTTGCCTCCTTACCGGTCTTACGATTGTGCCATAGACCTGCAACCCGGAGCCATTCCTCCTCAGGGCCGGGTTTACCCTCAGTCTGTTGCAGAGAATTGTGCTATGGAGGAGTATGTTGCCGATGCTCTGTCGTGGGGGATCATCTGCAAATCCTGCTCTCCTGCAGGGGCTGGCTTCTTCCTTGTGAAGAAAAAGGGTGGCGAGTTAAGACCATGCATCGATTATAGGGGTCTTAATCGTCTTACCATTAAGAATGCTTTCCCTATACTGCTCATTACGGAACTCTTTGACGCCTCATGGGAGCTACAGTCTTTACTAAACTTGATTTGAGAGGAGCGTACAATCTCGTTAGGATCAAGGAGGGCCACGAATGGAAAACAACGTTCAACACCAGGAGCGGGCATTATGTGTATCTTGTAATGCCCTTTGGCCTATGTAATGCTTTTGCTGTTTTCCAGGAATTTATTAATGATGTCCTACGAGATATGTTGCAACAGTGTGTTGTGGTGTACTTAGACGACATCCTCATAAACTCACCCACACTTGAGGCTCATCATTCTGATGTTACACGGGTTCTTCAGAGACTACGTGAGAATGGCCTGTTTTGTAAACTCGAGAAATGTGAGTTTCATCAGACTCAAGTAACCTTCCTAGGTTATGTTATCTCCATTGCAGGGTTCTCCATGGATCCTGACAAGTTATCTGCAGTTCTGCAGTGGCCTCGCCCAGTTGGTCTTCGGTCTATTCAATGTTTTTTGGGGTTCGCCATTTACTATACAAACTTTATTAAAAACTTTTCTTCCTTAGTCAAACCTATCACAGACATGACCCGTAAAGAGAATGATCCACTCCATTGGTCACCTACTGTCATTAAGGCCTTTGATAGTCTTAAGAATGCCTTTGCTGCCGCTCCAGTTCTGGCTCATCCTAACCCTGTCCTGCCTTTCGTTCTTGAGGTCGATGCGTCTGAGACTGGAGTAGGTGCCCTCTTGTCTCAACGTCCTACGCCTGACGGTTCCTTGCATCTCTAAGAAATTGTCTCCAGCGGAGTGCAATTATGAAATTGGTGACAGGGAATTACTGGCCATAATTATGGCACTCAAGGAATGGAGGCATCTTCTCGAGGGTACTAGCTCATTCTTACTGACCAAAAGAATTTAACTTTTCTATCTGAAGCAAACGTTTGTCGCCCGACAGGCCAGAGGGCTGATGCCCTCTCTCAACAATTTTCGCCTCTGTCCAAGGAGGAGTCTGTACCTACTCCTGTTATACCTCCTGACCATATTTTAGCTACCATACATACTAATTTGACTTCTCCCTTGGGGGAGGAGATCCTGGCTGCACAAACCAATGCACCTTCTGAGAAATCTAGTGGTAAGTGTTTTGTTCCTGAGAATCTTCGAACTAAACTTTTGCACACTGACTACTATCCTAAAGCCGCAGTCACCCAGGCAAGAACCAAATGATTTGGTCTGTCACTCTACAATTCTGGTGGCCAGGTCTTCATTCTGATGTTGCTGCGTATGTTGCCTCCTGCTCAGTTCGTGCACAGAATAAGACTCCTCAACGTCTTCCTGTGGGTCTTCTTTAACCTATTGCTAATGGTGAGTGTCCTTGTACACATCTTTCCATGGACTTCATTGTCGAGCTCCCTGTTTCCAATGGCAAAACTGTTATCCTTATGGTGGTTGACCGTTTTTCTAAAATGTCACATTGCATTCCCTTGATGAAGTTGCCTACCGCTCAGGAGCTTGCTTCAATTTTTGCCCGGGTGGTCTTCCATTTACATGGGTTACCCAAGGAGATAGTATCGGACCGGGGTAGTCAGTTTGTCTCCAGATTTTGGCATTCCTTTTGTGCTCAAATGGGGATCCATCTTTCCTTCTCCTCGGCATATCACCCTCAATCCAATGGGGCTGCAGAACGGTCTAATCAAGCTCTGGAACAGTTCCTCCATTGCTATGTCTCAGATCACCACAATAATTGGTCTGAACTGTTACCTTTGGCAGAGTTTGCTCATAATAGTGCTATTAATGCTTCCTCCAAGTTATTCCCGTTCATGGCAAATTATGGGTTTCAACCATCCTTGTTGCCCGATTCATTCATGTCTCAGGGTATTCCAGCTTTGGAGGAGCATCTCCGGCAACTCCGTTCCACGTGGGTGCAGATTCAGGATTGCCTTCATCGTTCTATACAGAGCTGATCATTCTTTCCAGGCTGATCGTAGGCGTCTGCCCATGCCTTCCTACCAGGTTGGTGAGAGAGTTTGGCTGTCCTCCCACAACTTGAACCTTTGTGTGCCTTCCAATAAACTGTATCCTCGTTATGTTGGTCCTTTTCGAATACTCCAACGGGTCAATCCTGTGGCCTACGCTCTTGACCTTCCTCCTGCAATGCGCATCTCCAATGTTTTTCATGTCTCCCTCTTGAAACCATTGGTTTGTAACCGGTTTACCACTGTGTTGCCTCGTACCTGTCCTATCTTTGTTGACAACCATGAGGAGTATGAGGTCAGCAGCATTATTGACTCTCATATGTCCAGGGGCCATGTACAGTATTTAGTTCACTGGAGGGGCTACGGTCCAGAGGAGCATTCTTGGGTTCCCTCCTCTGATGTTCATGCGCCTGCCCTCCTCCATGCCTTCCATACCCGTTTCCCCAATAAGCCTTTTGTCCTCCGTGGGGGAGGGGTCGTTGAGGGGAGGGTACTGTCAGGGTTTTTTCCCTGTTTTGTTTGCCATGTGCTGCTGGCAGCCATTTTACTCACCTCTCTTGCTGACTTGGTGCATTGTGGGGGATGCTGCTCATTTCCTGCACTTCCTTTTAGGGCCTGACTGGTGTGCATCATCTGTGTGAGACAGGATGCAGTGTCAGAATTGTAATGTCATCACTTATTAATTAAAGGGCCTCTGTTCAGTATGCTTTGCCTTTTTAGAAGTGGGCCAGAACAGGAATCACGACCCACCAAGAGGGAAAAGAAGAAGAGAGGGGGAAGAGGAGGGAGAGGAAAGAGAGATCTATTGATTAATGGAAAAAGTGACCCAATTAGAATTGATACACCTAAAAATACAGAGAGTAATGGAATCTTCAACCTCAGTAATCTAGAATTAACTAGGACGCAAGAAAATGTTTTGAAAAAGGGACTATCCTTTGCCCCAACCGCAGTGATGAATAAATTTGAACATTACATTAATATTAACCAATTTGTAAGAAAACTAACTCTTAAAAAACATTTCTTAAAAAATCCAATTTTAAATATTGATTCGGTGGAAAAAAGAGAATATATCCATACGAATTTTAGACCCAAATCACAATTTTTCCCAACACAAGAAAAGGGTAATTATATAGAGTCTTTCGAAAAGTTGGTGAAACAAGAACTAGAGGAAATTGACACCAAAAAAACTAAGAATCTTAAATGGAACCTGAGTTTGAAAGAAAAAACTATCTTAAAAGAATTACAATCTAGAGACGATATAGTCATAAAGCAGGCGGATAAAGGAGGGGGTCTGGTGATTATGAACAGTACAAACTATAAAACTGAGGCCTATAGACTATTGAATGATACATCCACCTATAAAAAACTTTTAAATGATTCAGGTGATAACTATTATTGCAAATTGAAAGAAATGCTAGATGAAGCTAAATTAGCGAATTTGTTAACTGAACAGGAATTTAATTTCCTCTTAATTAAAAATTTCAGAACCCCCATATTCTACTTCTTGCCCAAGATTCATAAGAATCTTAAAGAACCACCAGGACGCCCAATAATATCGGGTATTGACTCAATTACATCAAATATGTTGCAATATATTGACTTCTTCTTACAAGACTATGTGAAAGAACTCCCCTCTTACATCTCAAACTCAGCGCATTTTCTAAGAATCGTAAGAGATATAAAATGGGAAAAGAATTTTGTACTTGTCACATGTGACGTGAGTTCCCTTTATACGAACATAGAACACGAACTGGGAGTGCAGGCTATAGAATATTTCTTTAAACAAGATCCTAACATGACAGAGATTCGAAGAGTCTTTTTGTTGAAATGTATCAAATACATTCTGGGAAACAACTACTTCAAATTTGAAAGTAGCTATTTCCTACAGGTTAAGGGTACGGCTATGGGCACAAGGTTCGCACCCAGTTATGCAAATCTATTTATGGGGATATTTGAAAGAGAGGTCATTGACCAGTCCCCATGGGGTGCGAACCTTGTGCTCTATAGACGCTACATTGATGACCTGTTTTTTATTTGGAGGGGTGACACAGAGCTATTAGATATGTTCATTGATGATCTGAACACCAATAGATTTGGCCTAAAATTCACATATGAGTTTAGTAATCTAAAAATCAATTATTTGGATATAGAGATAGAGATAAAAAACGGGAAAATGAAAACAAAGACTTTTTTTTAAAAAGTCGACTCCAACAATTACATTGATGCGGCAAGTTGCCATCACATCAAATGGAAAAGGAATATACCAAAAGGACAGATAATGAGAGTTAGAAGGAATTGCACGGATTTAAGAGACTTTGAGGAACAATCAGAAGTTCTTTTACAAAGATTTGGGCAGAAAGGTTATAATACCGATAAAATCCAAGATATAGTAAAGGACATAAAAAATATTGATCGAGAAAAACTATTACTTAAAAAAGAAAAATCGCAAAAAGAAGGGTATAAAGAAACATTTGATATACCGGTAATCACAACATACTCTGCACACCATAAATTATTCCAAAATTTAGTACAAAAACACTGGCATCTTCTACTGAAAGATCCCCTATTAGGGCCGAATCTAGGAAGGAATCCAAGATTCATTTATAGAAAGGCAAAGAACTTAAAATCAATGCTAGCCCCTAGCGAGTTTAGAGGAGATATAAAAATGTGCAATAAGGGTTATAAAACCTTAGAAGGAGAGAAAATTGAGGGTTTTTTTCCCTGCCACCAATGTAAGGCATGCAAGAACAGCACTAAACTTAAACAGATTACATCTGGAAAAGATGGAAGGGTTATAAGGATTACCGAGATTATAAGATGTACAGATACAAATATCATATACATGTTGCAGTGCGATTGTAATTTGAGGTACTTTGGACAGACAGGGCGAAAACTGAAAGACCGTATACGCTAACATATTCTGGCGATTGAGCATGAAAGAGAGGATACCATCTTGTATAAACATTTTAAAGAGGTCCATAGGGGAAATATAGGAGCTCTTAAATTCTGGGGAATTAAAAAAGTAACACCAGATGGGAGGAGAGGGAAATTAACAAGGAGACTACTAAAGCAGGAGGCCGAATTTATTTTTAACTTTGGTACACTACACCCAAAAGGTCTAAATAGTGAAATGGACATAAACTCTTTCATTTAATTGGACAATCTTTTAAATATTTGACGAGTATCAAATATAACCTTGACTAAACGATAGGTACTAATTCCATTTAATATAATTTAATATAATGAACGGTAAAATAAACAACCCTTAATCATGTGAAGGTTCAAATTAATCGAACAATATATATACTATCATCCATGATTTGATATATGACCTATGAGTTTTTTAGCTAAATGAGTTAAGATAAAATAAGGGAGTTTTTGGAAAAATATCTTCTCACTATCAAAAATATTTTTTCACTATTAAAAAATAAAAATATTTTTTCACTATTAAAAATAATTTTTTACACTCATAATCAGACATAAATATTTATTTGACATCATATAATACTGATTAAATATCACTTCCTCTATAGAAAGTAAGGAGAGATGAATATCTAGATTATTTGAATTAAAATTATATAAAAGATTCAATGCTGAGACTATTATAGCTACTGTACAAATAGCATAGTGGTTAAGACGTCGACCACTGACAGGGCAGGATCAGGAGTTCTAATCCAGAGAAGGAAAATAGAATTGAAAGCACTAGTAAACTTTTTTTCCCTTAAAAAGATGATTAGATAAAGAGATATGATTCAGATATGTCTAGACAACAAGACATCTAACCATTATAGCACAATGGTTAGGGATATGGACTCTAGACCATTAAGTCACCAGTTTGAATCTGACCAAAATATATATTTTATTGTTATAATAATTTTTTCTAATTTTTTAATGAAACGTTGCAATTGTACATTTATTTGAGACCAATTCAAAACTCATTTATTAAATTCTTTTATTTAGATTTGAGATGGGTTTATGAAGCAAATTGCTAAATTAATTTTAAAGTATGACCAACTGAAGACACAGCCGTTTTTTACAATGCATTGAAACATCATAAAAGTTTTATTAAATGTTTTATTGAATGTATGGGACAGTGCATAACCTTTAAAAAGGGAAATAATATGGGTTTGAAATAATATGAGTTTGAACCAGAAAGTTCTTAAAAGACTTGGAAAATCCTAAGAAAGGGTTAAATATGGAGTAATCGTATAAAAAGGCAACACAGCTGGTGAGGGTTATCTTGACAAAGGCTCCCTGGAGAGCTGAAACGCGTAGAAAACCACACCAGAGTTTGTTTGGGAAAGACTCAATCGTTTTGGAAAAGACTTTTCTGGCTCCCAGGACCGTCAAAACCAGCCCAAAGTGGAATTACTGCAAAACAACGCTGAGCAGACGGTAGGAGCGAAGAGTGAAAGAAAGGAAAAAACTGTAAGTGTGCACACTTAGAAGATACACTGTGATTAAAGGCAACGCTGTATGAACATAGGCGAGTGTTTGTATCTTGCCTCCTCCCATACCGGAACTCCGGGCAGGAGGATTGTGGAGAGGACACACTGAAGCGGCAGCTTGAAAGAGCACTGGAAACAGCTGCTAAGTGGCTCACACAAGAATATTTCAAACACATTTATGAATGAACTTTTTTGCCTGATCATTAGTAATTGGCTGCTAAAATAGAGCTGAATACAATAGACTCTATCTACCAGTGTATGACACTACACGTTTGCATAAGCAAGTGTTTCAGTAATATAAGTAGCCAATCAGACCGCTGAGTCTTCATTCTGTTAACAAAGCACATAGAGAAATTAGCTTTGTGTAGGGTAAATTAATTTTTAATCCCTGTAACATATGTTTAAAGCTCATAGAGAAATTAGATTTGTGTTATGGTAACTGAATTTCCAATCCCTGCAACGTATGTATAAGGCTTGTTTTGTACTTATCAGTTGAGTCATATTAACCAGTTAGGTTTTAGAAGTGAACACCGGTGTTTTTAGACAAAGATTGAATGTTTTTTAGATATATAATTAATGCATTGTTTTAGATAGGAATTGAACCATCTAAATGAATTGAACCCTCTAAATAGAATGAACTTGAGAACTATTATCTGTTTTTACTGATTAATAAATCATTGTGGATCATTCTTTAAACCTGCAATTGTAGTAATTTGCTTTATTTTAAATATCCATATTCAGATACACATATTGTCTACTAAGTAATCAGATAGCCTTAATTGGCGCCACTTCCATTCTGTATCTTTTGGAATGCTTTGCCTTTGCGTTGTCTCAGACCTGTTTGTGAGAGTTCCTGTGTATTACCTGGCTGCCTGACGTCCTTCCTGGTTCCTGATCCTTGGCTTGTTCCTGACTCTGCTGTTTTCCTTGTTTCTGATTCCAGCTCGTTTGACTATTCGCTTTGGCTCCTGACTCGGCTCGTCTGACTACCAGCTCTGGTTTTGACTCCCGGCTTGTTATTTGACTTGTGGACTTTTTATTATTTTTTTGTTATTAATAAAGGTGTGATTATTTTTGCACTTCTCATCTCAGTCTGATTCCTGGCACCCTGACAGTAAGGCTCTGTAATGTAAACATCTGATATCATGATCTTGATAAGGTTTGTGTGTGCACTTACTATGCAGTAAAAAAACAATGATTCTGATTCCAGCTCGTTTGACTATTCGCTTTGGCTCCTGACTCGGCTCGTCTGACTACCAGCTCTGGTTTTGACTCCCGGCTTGTTATTTGACTTGTGGACTTTTTATTATTTTTTTGTTATTAATAAAGGTGTGATTATTTTTGCACTTCTCATCTCAGTCTGATTCCTGGCACCCTGACAGTAAGGCTCTGTAATGTAAACATCTGATATCATGATCTTGATAAGGTTTGTGTGTGCACTTACTATGCAGTAAAAAAACAATGATAATGTGATTTAAAGTGCAATTATGGTCCCATGCCATTTTCTTTTACCATTAACAAGTATACCAAGTAAATGGGAAGCAAATAACTCTGGCAGAGGAAGCAGGAGGGCACAGTAACATTGAAAGTAAAATAGGTCACCTTTGACTTTCGGATGAAATTGGTAAGGTTGAATCAGCAGCAAATACAATGAGGCCAATTTATCATGGCCCGCATGGAGCCGTATACACCTGTTCCGCACAAGCCTTAAATTGATTGCTACCTCTGAGGTGGCGGACAGCAATCAGCCCGATCTCATTCACTAGAAATGCTTGTGCAATGATAAATGCCGACAGCATATGCTGTCAGCATTTATTAATGTGCAGCGGACATGATTCACTACAGCGGATCATGTCTGCTGCACTTTGATAATTGGCCCCATTATCTTGCCCAGGTCAATATTCTGCAGAGAATCTGGCCTGCTGACAATAAATTGAAAGTCATACAGTCACCAACATAAATAAACAAACTGCACATACTATTGGTGTATAATATAAAGTAATTGCAAACCTCATCCCAACTACTGTATATCTGGAAGAACTAAACTAAAATGAATCCCAATCATAGATAAAGCAGTTAGCAGGAAGGACATGACTCTTCCCTACTTGGGGGTCGATCCGATAAAAATCGTCGCCCGCAAAAGCCGGCGATGCCAATATTTGCGCTGGTTTGGTATCCTATATACGGCGTAACCTAGAAGTTAAGCCCGTATATTTCTGCCGTCGCCCGTAGTTTTTTGGGCCATAGGCAGGTATACCAAACCAGCGCAGTTTGGTATCCAATATGCAGCGTAAGGACTTACGTGGCGAAAATGGAGAAAACTTACTCCATTTTCACCTCGCCACAAAAAGCAGCCGTAAGAAGCCTTACGCTGACTATTGGAGCCCCGTAACTCCCTAAACTAGCTAGAAAATAAACCTAACACCTAACGCATGCGCAATGTCTATCTACCTGTCACCCGCGATCTGCTAAATAAAACCTAACACCTAACGCATGCGCAATGTCTATCTACCTGTCAACCGCGATCCCCCCCCCCGAAATCCCTAATAAAGTTATTAACCCCTAAACCGCCGCTCCCGGACGCCGCCGCCATCTACATAAACTAACCCCCTACTGTGAGCCCCTAAAACCGCCGCCATCTACCTTATCTATCCCCTAATGTGAACCCCTTACACCGCCGCCACCTATATAAAAATTATTAACCCCTAATCTAATCCCCCTATACCGCCGCCAGCTATATTAATATTATTAACCCCTAATGTAAGCCCCTTACACCGCCGCCATCTCTATTAAAATTATTAACCCCTAATTTAATCTACCTACCCCGCCGCCAGCTATATTATCTATATTAACCCTAAGTATATTATAGTTAATATAGGTATTACATTATATATATTAACTATATTAACCCTAATTATATTAGGGTTAATATAGTTAATATAGTTACTATAGTATTTATATTAACTATATTAACTCTATCTAACCCTAACACCCCTAACTAAATTTATATTAAATTAATAAAATTCATTTATAAACTAAAATATTCCTATTTAAATCTAAATACTTACCTATAAAATAAACCCTAAGATAGCTACAATATAATTAATAATTACATTGTAGCTATGTTAGGGTTAATATTTATTTTACAGGTAAATTGTTAATTATTTTAACTAGGTATAATAGCTATTAAATAGTTATTAACTATTTAATAGCTACCTAGTTAAAATAATTACCCAATTACCTGTAAAATAAATCCTAACCTAAGTTACAAATACACCTACACTATCAATAAATTAAATAAACTACAAACATCTATCTAAAAATACAATTAAATTAACTAAACTAAATTACAAAAAATAAAAAAAAGATTACAAGATTTTTAAGCTAATTACACCTATTCTAAGCCCCCTAATAAAATAATAAAGCCCCCAAAATAAAAAAAATTCCCTGCCCTATTCTAAATTAAATAAAGTTCAAAGCTCTTTACCTTACCAGCCCTTAAAAGGGCCTTTTGTGGGGCATGCCCCAAAGAATTCAGCTCTTTTGCATTTAAAAACATATACAATACCCCCCCCCCATTACAACCCACCACCCACATACCCCTATTCTAAAACCACCCAAACCCCCCTTAAAAAAGCCTAACACTACCCCCCTGAAGATCTCCCTACCTTGTCTTCACCACACCGGGCCGAACTCCTCATCCGATCCGGGCGATGTGTTGCTCCAAGCGGCAAAGAAGAATTCTTCCTCCGGCGATGTCTTCCTCCAAGCGGCAAAGAAGAATTCTTCCTCCGGCGACGTCTTCCTCCAAGCGGCAGCAAAGTCTTCATCCTTCCGGCGGCATCTTCAATCTTCTTTCTTCTCTCCGCCGCCGCGGAGCATCCATCCCGGCCGACGACTGAACGACGAATGAGGTACCTTTAAATGACGTCATCCAAGATGGCGTCCGCCGAATTCCGATTGGCTGATAGGATTCTATCAGCCAATCGGAATTAAGTTAGAAAAATCTGATTGGCTGATTGAATCAGCCAATCAGATTCAAGTTCAATCCGATTGGCTGATCCAATCAGCCAATCAGATTGAGCTCGCATTCTATTGGCTGATCGGAACAGCCAATAGAATGCAAGCTCAATCTGATTGGCTGATTGGATCAGCCAATCGGATTGAACTTGAATCTGATTGGCTGATTCAATCAGCCAATCAGATTTTTCTAACTTAATTCCGATTGGCTGATAGAATCCTATCAGCCAATCGGAATTCGGAGGACGCCATCTTGGATGACGTCATTTAAAGGTACCTCATTCGTCGTTCAGTCGTCGGCCGGGATGGATGCTCCGCAGCGGCGGAGCGAAGAAAGAAGATTAAAGATGTCGCCGGAAGGATGAAGACTTTGCTGCCGCTTGGAGGAAGACGTCGCCGGAGGAAGAATTCTTCTTTGCCGCTTGGAGGAAGACATCGCCGGAGGAAGAATTCTTCTTTGCCGCTTGGAGCAACACATTGCCCGGATCGGATGAGGAGTTCGGCCCGGTGTGGTGAAGACAAGGTAGGGAGATCTTCAGGGGGGTAGTGTTAGGCTTTTTTAAGGGGGGTTTGGGTGGTTTTAGAATAGGGGTATGTGGGTGGTGGGTTGTAATGGGGGGGGGGGTATTGTATATGTTTTTAAATGCAAAAGAGCTGAATTCTTTGGGGCATGCCCCACAAAAGGCCCTTTTAAGGGCTGGTAAGGTAAAGAGCTTTGAACTTTATTTAATTTAGAATAGGGCAGGGAATTTTTTTTATTTTGGGGGCTTTATTATTTTATTAGGGGGCTTAGAATAGGTGTAATTAGCTTAAAAATCTTGTAATCTTTTTTTTATTTTTTGTAATTTAGTGTTTGTTTTTTTTGTAATTTAGTTTAGTTAATTTAATTGTATTTTTAGATAGATATTTGTAATTTAGTTAATTTATTGATAGTGTAGGTGTATTTGTAACTTAGGTTAGGATTTATTTTACAGGTAATTAGGTAATTATTTTAACTAGGTAGATATTAAATAGTTAATAACTATTTAATAGCTATTATACCTAGTTAAAATAATTAACAATTTACCTGTAAAATAAATATAAACCCTAACATAGCTATAATGTAATTATTAATTACATTGTAGCTATCTTAGGGTTTATTTTATAGGTAAGTATTTAGATTTAAATAGGAATATTTTAATTAATAATATTATTAGATTTATTTTAATAAGAGTTTAGTTAGGATGTTAGAGTTAGATAGGGTTATTATACTTAATATATATATAATATAATAACGATATTAACTATATTAACCCTAATATAATTAGGGTTAATATAGTTAATATATATAATATAATAACTATATTAACTATATTAACCCTAATATAATTAGGGTTAATATAGTTAATATAGCTGGCGGCGGTGTAGGGGGATTAGATTAGGGGTTAATACATTTATTATAGGTGGCCGCGGTGTAGGGGGATGTAGATTGTAGGCAAAAGAGCAGTTTACTTTGTGACAAAGCCCCGCCAAAAGCCCTTTTAAGGGCTGGCAAAAGAGCTGTTACTTTGGGGCATGCCCCGCAAAAAGCCCTTTTAAGGGCTGGCAAAAGAGCTGTTACTTTGGGGCAATGCCACGCAAAAAGCCCTTTTCAGGGCTATTTGTAGGGTTAGACTTAGGTTTAGTGGTAGGGATAATTTAGTATTTTAGGGGTTAAATAATTTAATATAGATGGCGGCGGGGTAGGGGGATTATATTAGGGGTTAATAATTTTAAAATAGCGGCGGGGTAGGGGCTCACTTTAGGGGGTAGGTAAGGTAGATGGCGGCGGTGTTAGGGGCTCACTTTAGGGGGTTATAGATTTAATATAGCTGGCGGCGGTTTAGGGGTTAATAACTTTATTAGGTAGCAGCGGTTTAGGGGTTAATACATATTTTATTGTTAGGATAGTGAGGGGGGATAGCGGATAGAGGGTTAGACGTGTCGGGCTATGTTAGGGAGGCGTGTTAGACGTGTCGGGCTATGCTAGGGAGGCGTGTTAGACAGTGCGGGTGATTTAGACTTTAGTCAGGTTTTGTAGGCGCCGGCAGTTTCTAACGTGCCGCAAGTCACTGGCGACGCCAGAAATTTGTAATTGCGCAGATTTCTAGACATCGCTGGTTTGTCAGACTTACGGCGCGTTAGCAACTGACGGCGACATATATGGGATAGCTCGAGTTGCGAGCTGAAACTGCGGGCGACGCAAACTGCGATCTATATCGGATCGCGCCCCTGATGAGCAAATGTTTTTTTTGGTGAAACACTGAACTTTTTTTTAAAACAACTTGAAAATAACTAAACTAGACACACATGAACAGCTGTTCAATGTCAGGGTCCAGGGTGTCCATACTTTGTTTTTAACCTACATGGTGCATAGCCAGTTTAGCTTCAGTTCCTCACACCCTCCTTCCTCCCCTCTCCTTCTTTTCCAGGACAGGGTGTTACTGCCCATTACTAAAGGATCTCACTATCCTCTAACCAGACTGAAGCATGTCTGTTCTCTCTCCAGGGGGAACTTAGTTCCTCCTGTAAAAATAGTACAGGAAATCCATTCCCATGTGTTCCCGCTGGACTTGACCCCCAATTCAGATAGCACAGGCAATTTTAAACAACCTTCCAGTTAAATGTTATCTAATTTGCTTTGTATTTTAGTATCCTTTGTTGAACAGCATTGCTAGGTAGGCTCAGGAGCAGCAGTGCACTACTGGGAGCTAGCTGCTGATTGGGGGCTGCACATATATGCCTCTTGTCCTTGGCTCACCTGATGTATTCAGCTAGCTCCCAGTAGTGCATTGCTGCTCCTTCAACAAACGATACAAAAAGAATGAAGCAAATTTGAAAAGAGAATTCAATAAAAAAAAAAACACTTTAAATGTGTATGCTCTGTCTAAATCATTAAATATTTTTTGTAGTTTAATTATTTTTTTTTATACATACATAAGGTAATAACTTTCATGCACAGCTTGAATACTTCCATAACAGAATGATTAAGTGCTAGATTACAAGTGACAAAATATTTTTAGCCTTTAGGGTGAATGTAAAAGACAGTTATTTTACAAGTTGAAAGTAAACGCAAACACGCTCATCGGGTTAGTGCAACTTCAGAGCTCTATTTTTAGCCTTTCGGGTGAATGTAAAAGACCGTTCGTATTACAAATTGAAAGTAAACGCAAACACGCTCGTCGGGTTAGTGCGACTTCAGAGCTCTGGTTAACTGTTACGCTTGACTAAAAAGTTTCACAAAAAATATCAAGAACACATGTAACACTCATATTAACACTGCCTGATAACAATTATTGTATGAAAAAGTTATAAAGGGGCAAAAATATGAGATGTCAGGTGTTATAAAAAAACACAGGAAATTGCTTTTACATAGGTATCCATAGGAACACATGTAAATATATGTATGCCTATGAATATATATGTAGTTATTTCTATACATATGTATATATGTATTTATATGTGTATATATGTATGTATATGTGTATATATGTATTTACAGACATATTTACACATATAAATACAGATATACAAATGTATAAAAATACATATATCTCATTGCAATCCTGCGCTTGTTTTTGAGTGAGCTGGCGGCTATTTTTGTTTTGTTCGAAACGAAATTCTATGGGGGAATACAATCCCGCTTTCACAACTTTGCAAGGTCTTTTTTCTGCCTGAGGATGCGACTGCAAGAGAACTAAAGTTTTAATTGCGACCTGCAATATGTGTGCACGACAGTAAAAAAAGATGAGTGTAGATAACGCGCGTGTATGCTCTTATAAATAAATGGGCTTTGATCTGCACATAGGGGCTCCCATGAGCCTCTATGCAGATAAATGTATATTTATTCATGCCAGGTGATAGCTATTACCACAGTGATCCCCTGATTATTTAAATGTATATAGGCGTTGATCCTACCTCCCCATCCAACTTCCGCCCTATTTCCCTCCTCCCTCTTGCCTCAAAGCTTCGTGAAAAACTAGTATATGCACGCCTATCCCATTTCCTTATGTTAAACTCCCTTCTTGACCCACTGCAATCTGGATTTCATCCCGATCACTCCACAGAGACAGTGATTGTTAAGGTTGCCAACGACCTACTTACAGCAAAATCAAAAGGCCACTTTTCTCTGCTTATCCTCCTTGATATGTCCGCACTGTTGACCACCCTCTTTTGCTCCAAACCCTCCAATCCTTCGGCATCTGTGACACAGCCCTCTTGTGGCTCTCTTCCTACCTGTCAAACCGTACCTTTAGTGTAGCCTTCTCTGGGGTCTCCTCTGCCCCCGTCACCACTTTCTGTCTGAGTCCCCTTCTCTTCTCAATCTACACATCATCACTAGGTTCCCTAATAAAGTCCCACGGTTTTCAATGTCATTTGTATGCAGACGACACCCAAATCTACTTCTCTGCACCAGACCTATCACCTTCCTTGCTAACCCGTGTCACTAACTGTCTTTCTCACATCTCTTCCTGGATGTCCTCTCACTACCTCAAGCTAAATCTCTCCAAAACTGAGCTCCTTATTTTCCCACCTTCTTCCAAAATCTCCACCCCGAATCTCTCTATAACTGTTGACAACTCCATCATTAGCCCTACCCTGCATGCCCGATGTCTCGGGGTCACATTTGACTCAGATCTTTCTTTCACTCATCACATTCAGTCCTTGGCTAAAGCCTGCCACTTCCACCTTAAAAACATCTTTAAAATTAGACACTTCCTTACACAAGACACAACTAAGATTTTAATCCACTCTCTCATCCTTTCCCACCTTGATTACTGCAATTCTGTCCTCTCTGGTCTCCCCACCTGCCGCCTAACTCCTTTACAATCCATAATGAATGCCTCTGCCAGGCTCATCTTCCTTGCACGTCGCTCTTCATCTGCTGCACCTCTCTGCTAATCCCTTCACTGGCTTCCTCTTGCCTCTATGATCAAACACAAAATTCTCACTCTGACATACAAAGCCCTCAACTGCACTGCTCCCCCCTTTATCTCTGATCTTGTCTCCAGATACTCTCCCTCCCGTCCCCTTCGCTCTGCTCATGACCTCCTACTCTCCTCCTCTCTTGTTACCTCTTCACACTCCCATTTACAGGACTTCTCCAGACTGGCTCCCATCTTGTGGAACTCTCTGCCTCACTCCACAAGACTCTCCCCTACTTTTGAAAGCTTCATGTGCTCCCTAAAGACTCTACTGTTCAGGGATGCATACAACCTAAGCTAACCTTTCTTTATACCAGTTTCTCTCCTCCATTGCTATCCCCTGAACCCTCTTGGCATGTAAGCCTAAGAGTCCAGCTGTTTGTTGATCACCTTCTCAAGAGCTGACTACAACAGTGCAACTCTTGGCAGGGCCCTCTACCCGTTTGATCCATATAATTGTTTTGTTGTACTCCACTTTGTTTATAGCGCTGCGGAATCTGTTGGCGCTCTACAAATAACCGATAATAATAATAATAATATATTTCAAAGAGGGGGCTTTTGAGCTTTAAAAATGGTTCTTGGTATTTTTAAGACCTGTTACAGGTGCTTAGAGACCCCGTCGTTAAATTATTTATTTCAAACTTCTTTTTTATAAATGTGTGTTTTTACTTTATACCCTCAAGATGTGATTGCCTTTCAAACATCTTGGGAGTTTCTAAGGCTTAAGGGAGCTGAGATCGAGGGGGTTTGAATACCTACCCTCCCTATCCAGCTACCTCAAGCGTTATTGTCCTGCCTGCCACTTTTGGATTCCTGGGCTTTAGTGATGTCACTGCCGGACCACCACCAGGGATGTGGATAGGTGCAGGGGGCCCGACGAGATGAGCTCCGAAAAGTGCCCCCCCCCCAGATGATTACACAGGGTAGTCATCTGCTCTGAATACATTGTGTAGATGATAACCATGTGTGGTCATCCCACTTAAGGGATTAATCTGTAAGAAAAAAAGGCTACATTTTAATTAGGAGTTTTGAAAAACTTTTTTAGCCCCACAACTTACCTCATCCTAAACATATAGAGCCATGAAACAATGAAACTATTGCATTAGGTGACTTTGTAATTTACATAAAGACCAGAAGCTCCAGCTCATGGATATATTCAACAGGACATGAAACTCAAAATATTTCATACGTTATTCAGACAGAGCAAACAATTTTTAAAAAGTTTTCAATTGACTTCTATTATCAAATTTACTTAATTCTCATGGTATTCTTTGTTGAAGAAATGTCTAGATAGGAGGTGTGCACATTTCTCGAGCAGCACATGACAGGAAACACTGTTGCCACCTAGTGTTCTTGCAAATGAATAACAGTTATACAAGTGCTGCCATAAATTTCTCCTGTTACGTGCACACTCCGTCACTGCCCTACCTGCTTTTTTTTTATTATTACAATTGACACTCTATCTGAATCATGAAATAACAGGTTTTGGGTTGTATGTCCCATTGATGCAGTATAAGGCAATTAGAGTAATTTGCTAATTAAAATTTAGATAACATCTTCACAATTTAGCTATAGCAAGTAAAATGTATTATTCTGATAATACATTTTTTACCATGCCAGGGTCTGGGCGCTTAGGGAGATATAAAGTTATAGAAAAAGAAAACACATCTCCCTTTATTAACATGATTGGCAAACATCTAAAAATAAAATAGAAAAATATTATTAAATATTTAAAATTAATTCTGAGCCTTCCAACCTATAATTTACCTACTAATAATCAAGCAGGAGGTTTACTGCTGTGAATAATTTACCTACTAATAATCAAGCAGGAGGTTTACTGCTGTGAATACTATAGTGGTAAATTAAAAAATGATAAGATGCCTATGAAAAGTCTGCTACAAATGTAGCCAGCTGTCTGATATGTTCAGCAGCCATAGTTGTAACAATACATTTCTATCATTTAAAGGGACATTCAACACTTCCCTTAACATTATTTGCGCTAGAAATATAAGAACCGAAGATCCGCCTGCAGTATATCCCTCCTGCCATGCCGCCTTGCTTCTGCAGTAATCACTTTCGGTAACTGGATTCTGATTTGATGATGATTTGAAGAAGAAGGCAGCTACGTAACGGTGGGGGGAATCCGGCTGCCATATTTACCCGGTATTACACAAGTTACCGAAAGTGATTACTACAGAAGCAAGGCGGCATGGCAGGAGGGATATACTGCAGGCGGATCTTCGGTTCTTATATTTCTAGCGCAAATAATGTTAAGGGAAGTGTTGAATGTCCCTTTAAAGATCTACATCCATCAAACAGCTGCTAAAATCAAGAGTTTGATGAGTGTAGTATTCTGTTATAAATAATTCCCTCTATTAAGAAATAACTGATGCTATATTGAAAATGCACTGCTATCACTGCTTGCAAACAAATTAACAAACCTACTCGAAGGTAACATCTGGATTAAAATACAGGATTTGAATGTGGCGCTATTGCCACATAATCCATAGGTAACCCTCCTGCATGTGAGGATTAAATTAAATTAAATTAAAAGCTTTGAGCACCCATTAGCCTCCTTCACCACCATGAAATGTTTAGCTGTGTCTTGCCTTTATAAATTATTTTTTTTACTTTATCTAGCCCTATTATGAATATATAAATAGCATACTGTGGTAATTTATATGATCTTGTATTATTAACTAGGTTTTATTACCTTTACTGATTAACTCCACTGATATGATTCAACACAAGGTCACTTTTTTACAGACATAGTCCAAGATCTCTGGCACACATATGTCTAGACACTTTTTATTTCATTTATTTTTATCTTATGGGCACAGCTTTATTTTGGTTGTGAGTAGATTTTTGTCACTCAATTTTCCTCATGATAGATAGTGTCTTAGACGTAGTATATTTTTCCTTGTTGATATTCCCAGGAGACTATACTTTAAGGACCTAGAATAGTCAATCATCTCTTCCATCTTAGTTTCAGGATTACATTACCGCAAATCTAGGGCTTTAATAACATTATTTATTGAAGTTCAAGGGCTATTATAGTGCTACTCAGGTTTCCTCAAGCACGATTGCTTTTATGATTTTGCCATTTTAAATTTTCTTCATAAAGTTGGTTTATAGGTTGCACCAAACACTTTCAATACTGACCAAAACAGTTTAACATTAATTTTTTTTTGTTGTTAAATCAGAACCTAGAGCGCTGAATAAAATGATGACCATGCAGTCCATCTGGGAGGATATCCTAAGCTGATTCCAAAATCTTCAGCATCTAACAGACTTTGGGGCCAAATTATCAAAGTATATACACATATTAACACACACACATATATATATATATATATATATATATACACACACAGAGAAGCACACTTACAGGAAAGAACAGCTGGCTCAATACTATTGTTAGCCTGTTCTATGGCGATTTACCACCTGGGTGCAGCTTCTTTTAGCCCAGTAATACTTTTCACAGAGAAGAACTTTCCTGTAGCATATCAGTCTGATCCCGCCTATTACAGTCAGTCCAGCGCCGAAATACCAGACAATTCCTCTCTGAACAAGGAACACAGCAACCCCAGACTATCATTTCGGCCTTCATTGGGCCTCGTCAGTGAAGTGTAGCCATATTACTCTAAGCACACTGAGCAAGGAGTCCACGTCTGTTTCCCCTTTTTCCCATAGGGAGACTAAATACACACAGAGAGAAGCACACTTACAGAAATGAACAACTGGCTCAATACTATTGTTAGCCTGTTCTATGGTGATTTACCACCTGGGTGCAGCTTCTTTTATCCCAGTAATGCTTTTCACAGAGAAGAACTTTCCTGTAGAATATCAGTCTGATCCTGCCTATTTCGGTCAGTCCAGCACCAAAATACCAGGAAATTGCTCTCTGAACAAGGAACACAGCAACCCCAGATGATTGTTTCGGCCTTCATTGGGCCTCGTCAGTGAGGTGTAGCCATATTCCTCTAAGCACACTGAACAAGGAGTCCACGTCTGGTTGCCCCTTTTTCCCATAGGGAGACTAAATACCCACAGAGAGAAGTGCACTCACAGGAACGAACAACCAGCTCAACACCATTGCTAGCCTGTTCCCCGTCGATTCACCACCCGGGTGCCACTTCTTTTAGCCCAGTAATGCTTTTCACAGATTAAAACTTTCCTGTAGTATATCAGTCGGATCCCGCCTATTACGGTCAGTCCAGCGCCAAAATACCAGGCAATTCCTCTCTGAACAAGGAACACAGCAACCCCAGACGATCGTTTCGGCCTTCATTGGGCCTTGTCAGTGAGGTGTAGCCATATTCCTCTAAGCACACTAAGCAAGGAGTCCACGTCTGGTTGCCCCTTTTTCCCATAGGGAGACTAAATACACACAGAGAGAAGCACACTTACAGGAATGAACAACTGGCTCAATACTGTTGTTAGCCTGTTCTATGGCGATTTACAACCTGGGTGCAGCTTCTTTTAGCCCAGTAATGCCTTTTACAGAGAAGAACTTTCCTTTAGTATATCAGTCTGATCCCGCCTATTACAGTCAGTCCAGTGCCAAAATACCAGGCAATTCCTCTATGAACAAGGAACACAGCAACCCCAGATGATCGTTTTGGCCTTCATTGAGCCTCGTCAGTGAGGTGTAGCCATATTCCTCTAAGCACCCTTTTTCCCATAGGGAGACTAAATACACACAGAGTATGCTGTCAGCATTTATCGATGTGCAGCGGACATGATATGCTACATTGTATCATGTCCGCTTGCTGTAATGCTCGTGGGATACTCCTCTATCAGACCGATATTGGCCAGTAGTCTTGTTATCCTGGCGTCGAGCCAGAATGATAGGGAATATCCCAGAGCAGAGAAAGTTAGTAAGATGAGGAAGGCAGCACTCACCACAGGCTGGACAGTCCCCAGGGCACACCACTAGAATGGTCAGACAGGCAGGATTTGGCAACAGAAAATCAGTCCAGCAATTTAGGGGTTAACAGGAAGAGTAGTCAGGCAAGCAGAGTTTCAGCAGCAGTAAATCAATCCAGCAATTTAGGGGTTAACAGTCAGAGTAGTCAGGCAAGCTGAGTTCAGCAACAGTAAAGGCAATCAGAGAATATACAATCTATCACACCCAGGAGCACACAAGGTAAATTTAAAAAGGCGCAGGATACGCGCCCAGGCATCAGGACCAGAGAGGAGCGTGCAACGATGATGTCAGCACTGCACGCCTCTGGACCTGACACAGCCCCTGGCAACGAGCAGGGAAGGAGATACCACGCCCCTAGCACAGCGTGACATAGCCCCTTCTCAAGGGTTCCCTCCCAGGGGCCAGAGTTGGCCTCAAAGGATGAGCAGCATTGAATCTGGAGACCAAAGATGGAGCATGCACATCACGGGCAGGGACCCAGGAACGATCTGCCACAGAGTAACCCTTCCAATGTATCAGATACTGCAGTTGTCTGTGCCTGTATCTGGAGTCCAGGATCTTAGACACCTCATATTCACGATCACCACAAACCAGGAGCGGAGGAGGAGGAGCTTGGAGCTGGGTATATCTATTTTTGATGTAAGGCTTGAGTAGTCAGATGTGGAAGACTGGGTGTATGCGCAGGGTTTTGGGCAAGGCCACTTTGTAGGCAACAGGAGATAGTCTTTTCAGGACCTTGTAAGGGCCGATAAACCTAGACTCTAGTTTGTGATAGGGTTAACGTAAACGAATGTGTCGAGTAGAGAGCCAAACACGTTCACCAACTGGGATGGCATGTACAGAAGCTGTATGATGATTAGCAAAGTTCTTATATCTGGAGACAGCTAAACATAGCTGAGAGCGAATACGCTGCCAATGAGTGGTAAGTCTAGTGATGTGTCGGTCTGCAGCAGGAACCCCATTGGACTGAGCAGAAAGAGGGAAGACACAAGGTTCATACTGTAACGCTCGTGGGATACTCCTCTATCAGACCAAACTTGGCCAGTAGTCTTGTTATCCCGGCGTCAAGCTGGAATAATAGGGAATATCCCAGAGCAGAGAAAGTTAATGTGATGAGGAAGGCGGCACTCACCACAGGCAGGACAGTCCCCAGCGGCAACAGCAGAGCAGTCCAAGGATGAACCACTAGAATGGTCAGGCAGGCAGGGGGTTTGGCAACAGTAAAGCAATCCAAGGGCACACCACTAGAATAGTCAGGCAGGCAGGGTTTGGCAACAGTAAAGCAATCCAAGGGCACACCACTAGAATAATCAGGCAGGCAAGGTTTGGCAACAGTAAAACAATCCAAGGGCACACCACTAGAATGGTCAGGCAGGCAGGGTTTGGCAACAGTAGAACAGTCCAGCAGAGTAAGGGTTAAGGCAGGTAGAGTAGTCAGACAGGCAGTAGTCAGACAGGCAGGTTCAGCAACAACAATTAATCCAGCAGTTTAAGGGTTAAGGCAGGTAGAGTAGTCAGACAGGCAGGTTCAGCAACAGCAATTAATCCAGCAGTTTAAGGGTTAAGGCAGGTAGAGCAGTCAGGCAGGCAGGTTCAGTAACGATATGAGGCACAAGAAAGAACAATCTGTCACACCCAGGAGCACACAAAGTAACACCTATACTTGGGCAGTGACAGATCTTTCTTCAAAGATTTAAATAGGTGCAGATTCATGCCACTGAGGTCCGCCAGGCATCCGGAGCGGGCGGCGATGATGTCAGCACCACACGCATCTGGAGCCGACACTGCCCCTGACAATGAGCAGGGAAGGAGATGCCGCACCCCTAGCAACGGCTAAAGCGGCGTGGAGCAAAAGAGCCCCCCTCTCAAGGGTTCCCTCCGGGAACCAAAGTCGGCCTCAAAGGATGAGCAGCATGGAATTTGGAGACCAGAGATGGAGCATGCACATCACGGGCAGGAACCCAGGAACGATCTGCCACAGAGTAACCCTTCCAATGTATCAGATACTGCAGTTGTCTGCGCCTGTATCTGGAGTCCAGAATCATAGCTACTTCATATTCAGGGTCACCACAAACCAAGAGCGGAGGAGGAGGAGCTCGGAGCCGGGTATATCTATTCTTGATGTAAGGTTTAAGTAGTGAGATGTGGAAGACTGGATGTATGCGTAGGGTTTTTGCCAAGGCCACTTTGTAGGCAACAGGAGACAGTCTTTTCAGGACCTTGTAAGGGCTGATAAACCTAGGCCCCAATTTGTGACAGGGTTGACGTAGACAAATGTGTCGAGTAGAGATCCAAACACGTTCACCCACTGGGATGGCATGTACAGAAGCCCTATGATGATCAGCAAACTTCTTATATCTAGAGACAGCTGAACACAGCTGAGAGCGAATACATTGCCAATGTGTGGTGAGTTCAGTGACGTGTCGGTCTGCGGCAGGGACACCAGTGGACTGAGCTGAAAGAGGGAAGACACGAGGTTGATACCCTGCTGCGGCTTGAAATGGAGAACATCGAAGAGAAGAGTGCCAATGAGTGTTTCTTGCCAGCTCAGCTAGTGGTAGCAATTCAGACTAGTTGTTATGGCGAGCTTTGACAAAGGATCTACGGTAGGCTTCAAAATCCTGGTTTGCTCTCTGTTAGTCCATTGGTCTAAAGATGGTAGCCAGACGACAAGGAAACAGTGGTTCTAATCAACTTACAAAAGGCTTTCCAGAAGGCAGAGATGAACTGTGGACCTCTGTCGGAAATGATATTCACAGGATTGCCATGAAGTCCTCGCAAGAAATCTTATATGTAAAATGTGGAAACAGAGAAACTCCCCTTCCATAGTGGAATTTCAGAAAAGTATAGACAGCCAGATCATTGTAGAACAAATGGGGCTGAATAAAGGTGCAGAGAAGCAAGTAGTAATATTTTTCAAGAAGTGGAAAAAATATATATGCGGATTATCTCCAGTAGTACAACAGCAGATTATTTCCCCATTTCAAAATTCTATACCCTTTCTGAATTTGATCATAGCTGGCACACTCCCGCTGAGTTGGATCTCTTCCAGTTAGCTGGGAAGCAGGGGCAAATAATAACAGAACAAATAAAGAAGAGGTAAAATAATTTTTAGCCAGAAATAGTGATTCAAAGTGGTCAGGAAATAACTTACTACTGGCAAGCAGGCTCCAGGCTCTGATAAAAGAGACAGGAGTCTACTGGGAAATCAATAGGTATTAATCTCGAAACCCGGTAATGGGAATTGTATTCTCCTTGTTTACTTGTCCTTTTTTTTTTTTTTTTTTTTTTTGTGCAGGCTATCTTTCTTTGAATGTGTTCTTATCTCTTTTTCTTTCATGTAATTAGCAAGAGTCCATGAGCTAGTGACGTATGGGATATACATTCCTACCAGGAGGGGCAAAGTTTCCCAAACCTCAAAATGCCTATAAATACACCCCTCACCACACCCACAATTCAGTTTTACAAACTTTGCCTCCCATGGAGGTGGTGAAGTAAATTTGTGCTAGATTCTACGTTGATATGCGCTTCGCAGCAGGCTGGAGCCCGGTTTTCCTCTCAGAGTGCAGTGAATGTCAGAGGGATGTGAAGAGAGTATTGCCTATTTGAATTCAATGGTCTTCTTCTACGGGATCTATTTCATAGGTTCTCTGTTATCGGTCGTAGAGATTCATCTCTTACCTCCCTTTTCAGATCGACGATATACTCTTATATACCATTACCTCTACTGATTCTCGTTTCAGTACTGGTTTGGCTATCTACTATATGTAGATGAGTGTCGTAGGGTAAGTCTTATTTTTTATGACACTCTAAGCTATGGTTGGGCACTTTATATGTAAAGTTCTAAATATATGTGTTTAAACTTATATTTGCCATGATTCAGGATAATCAGTATTCCTTATTTCAGACAGTCAGTTTCATTATTTGGGATAATGCATATGAAATATTTTTTCTTACCTTAAAAGAATTTTTTCAATTTACTTTTTTTCCCTGTGGGCTGTTAGGCTCGCGGGGGCTGAAAATGCTTCAATTTATTGCGTCATTCTTGGCGCTGACTTTTTTGGCGCAAAACTTTTGTCATTTCCGGCGCCCTATTTGACGCCGGAAGTTTGCGTATGGTTGCGTCATATTTGACGTTCAGATGTTTTTTTGCGCCAAAATTGTGGGGGCGTTGTACTTGGCGCCAATAATGTGGGCATCATTTTTTTGGCGCCAAAAAATGTGGGCGATATTCTTGTCTCCACCTTTTTTTCACATTATTTCAGTCTCATTTTTCATTGCTTCTGGTTGCTAGAGGCTTGTTCATTTGGCATTTTTTCCCATTCCTGAAACTGTCATTTAAGGAATTTGATAATTTTGCTTTATATGTTGTTTTTTCTATTACATATTGCAAGATGTCTCAACATGACCCTGGATCAGAATCTACTTCTGGAAAGACGCTGCCTGATGCTGGTTATACCAAAGTTAAGTGCATCTGTTGTAAACTTTTGGTAACTGTTCCTCCAGCTGTTGTTTGTGATAACTGTCATGATAAACTTTCTAATGCAGATTGTATTTCCATTAGTAATAATCCATTACCTGTTATTGTTCCTTCAACATCTAATGTTCAGGATGTCCCTGTTAATGTTAAAGAATACGGTAGGCTTCAAAATCCTGGTTTGCTCTCTATTAGTCCATTGGTCTAAAGATGGTAGCCAGACGACAAGGAAACAGTGGTTCTAATCAACTTACAAAAGGCTTTCCAGAAGGCAGAGATGAACTGTGGACCTCTGTCGGAAATGATATTCACAGGATTGCCATGAAGTCCTCGCAAGAAATCTTATATGTAAAATGTGGAAACAGAGAAACTCCCCTTCCATAGTGGAATTTCAGAAAAGTATAGACAGCCAGATCATTGTAGAACAAATGGGGCTGAATAAAGGTGCAGAGAAGCAAGTAGTAATATTTTTCAAGAAGTGGAAAAAATATATATGCGGATTATCTCCAGTAGTACAACAGCAGATTATTTCCCCATTTCAAAATTCTATACCCTTTCTGAATTTGATCATAGCTGGCACACTCCCGCTGAGTTGGATCTCTTCCAGTTAGCTGGGAAGCAGGGGCAAATAATAACAGAACAAATAAAGAAGAGGTAAAATAATTTTTAGCCAGAAATAGTGATTCAAAGTGGTCAGGAAATAACTTACTACTGGCAAGCAGGCTCCAGGCTCTGATAAAAGAGACAGGAGTCTACTGGGAAATCAATAGGTATTAATCTCGAAACCCGGTAATGGGAATTGTATTCTCCTTGTTTACTTGTCCTTTTTTTTTTGTGCAGGCTATCTTTCTTTGAATGTGTTCTTATCTCTTTTTCTTTCATGTAATTAGCAAGAGTCCATGAGCTAGTGACGTATGGGATATACATTCCTACCAGGAGGGGCAAAGTTTCCCAAACCTCAAAATGCCTATAAATACACCCCTCACCACACCCACAATTCAGTTTTACAAACTTTGCCTCCCATGGAGGTGGTGAAGTAAATTTGTGCTAGATACTACGTTGATATGCGCTTCGCAGCAGGCTGGAGCCCGGTTTTCCTCTCAGAGTGCAGTGAATGTCAGAGGGATGTGAAGAGAGTATTGCCTATTTGAATTCAATGGTCTTCTTCTACGGGATCTATTTCATAGGTTCTCTGTTATCGGTCGTAGAGATTCATCTCTTACCTCCCTTTTCAGATCGACGATATAATCTTATATACCATTACCTCTACTGATTCTCGTTTCAGTACTGGTTTGGCTATCTACTATATGTAGATGAGTGTCGTAGGGTAAGTAAGTCTTATTTTTTATGACACTCTAAGCTATGGTTGGGCACTTTATATGTAAAGTTCTAAATATATGTGTTTAAACTTATATTTGCCATGATTCAGGATAATCAGTATTCCTTATTTCAGACAGTCAGTTTCATTATTTGGGATAATGCATATGAAATATTTTTTCTTACCTTAAAATAATTTTTTCAATTGACTTTTTTTCCCTGTGGGCTGTTAGGCTCGCGGGGGCTGAAAATGCTTCAATTTATTGCGTCATTCTTGGCGCTGACTTTTTTGGCGCAAAACTTTTGTCATTTCCGGCGCCCTATTTGACGCCGGAAGTTTGCGTATGGTTGCGTCATATTTGACGTTCAGATGTTTTTTTGCGCCAAAATTGTGGGGGCGTTGTACTTGGCGCCAATAATGTGGGCATCATTTTTTTGGCGCCAAAAAATGTGGGCGATATTCTTGTCTCCACCTTTTTTTCACATTATTTCAGTCTCATTTTTCATTGCTTCTGGTTGCTAGAGGCTTGTTCATTTGGCATTTTTTCCCATTCCTGAAACTGTCATTTAAGGAATTTGATAATTTTGCTTTATATGTTGTTTTTTATATTACATATTGCAAGATGTCTCAACATGACCCTGGATCAGAATCTACTTCTGGAAAGACGCTGCCTGATGCTGGTTATACCAAAGTTAAGTGCATCTGTTGTAAACTTTTGGTAACTGTTCCTCCAGCTGTTGTTTGTGATAATTGTCATGATAAACTTTCTAATGCAGATTGTATTTCCATTAGTAATAATCCATTACCTGTTATTGTTCCTTCAACATCTAATGTTCAGGATGTCCCTGTTAATGTTAAATAATTTGTTTCTAAATCTATTAGGAAGGCTCTGTCTGTTATTCCTCCTTCCAGTAAGCGTAAAAGGTCTTTTAAAACTTCTCATATTTCAGATGAATTTTTAAGTGACCGTCATCATTCTGACTTATCTGTTTCTGATGAGGATCTATCTGGTTCAGAAGATTCTGCCTCAGATATTGACACTGATAAATCTTCTTATTTATTTAAGATGGAGTTTATTCGTTCTTTAATTAAAGAAGTGTTAATTGCATTAGATATGGAGGAGTCTAGTCCTCTTGATACTAAATCTACTAAGCGTTTAAATTCGGTTTTCAAACCTCATGTAGTTATTCCTGAAGTTTTTCCAGTTCCTGATGCTATTTCAGAAGTAATTTCTAGGGAATGGAATAGTCTGGGTACCTCATTTACTCCTTCTCAAAGGTTTAGGAAATTGTACCCTGTGCCATCTGATAGATTAGAGTTTTGGGATAAAATCCCTAAAGTTGATGGGGCTATTTCTACTCTTGCTAAACGTACTACTATTCCTACAGCGGATAGTACTTCCTTTAAGGATCCTTTAGACAGGAAACTTGAATCCTTTCTAAGGAGAGCTTATTTATGTTCAGGTAATCTTCTTAGACCTGCTATTTCTTTGGCTGATGTTGCTGCATCTTCAACTTTCTGGTTGGAGGCTTTAGTGCAACAAGTATCAGACCATAATGCTTATAGCATTGTTAAACTTCTTCAACATGCTAATAACTTTATTTGTGATACCATTTTTGATATCATTAGAATTGATGTCAGGTATATGTCTTTAGCTATCTTAGCTAGAAGAGCTTTATGGCTTAAATCTTGGAATGCAGATATGACTTCTAAGTCAACTTTGCTTTCTCTTTCCTTCCAAGGTAATAAATTATTTGGTTCACAGTTGGATTCTATTATTTCAACTGTTACTGGGGGGAAAGGAACCTTTTTGCCTCAGGACAAAAAAATCTAAAGGTAAATACAGGGCTGCTAATCGTTTTCGTTCCTTTCGTCAGAATAAGGAACAGAAGCCTGACCCTTCCCCTAAAGGAACGGTTTCCATTTGGAAACCCTCTCCAGTCTGGAATAAATCCAAGCCTTTTAGAAAGCCAAAACCAGCTCCTAAATCCGCATGAAGGTGTGGCCCTCATTCCAGCACAGCTGGTAGGGGGCAGGTTATGATTTTTCAAAGATGTTTGGATCAATTCGATTCACAGTCTTTGGATTCAGAACATTGTTTCTCAAGGATACAGAATAGGTTTCAAGATAAGACCTCCTGTGAGAAAATTTTTTCTCTCTCGCATCCCAGTAAGCCCAGTGAAGGCTTAGGCATTTCTGAAATGTGTTTCAGATCTAGAGTTGGCTGGGGTAATTGTACCAGTTCCAGTTCTGGAACGGGGTCTGGGGTTTTACTCAAATCTATTCATTGTACCAAAGAAGGAGAATTCCTTCAGACCAGTTCTGGATCTAAAAATATTGAATCGTTATGTAAGAATACCAACATTCAAAATGGTGACTATAAGGACTATTCTGCCTTTTGTTCAGCAAGGGCATTATATGTCCACAATAGATTTACAGGATGCATATCTTCATATTCCAGTTCATCCAGATCACTTTCAGTTTCTGAGATTCTCTTTTCTAGACAAGCATTACCAGTTTGTTGCTCTTCCATTTGGCCTAGCAACAGCTCCAAGGATCTTTTCAAAGGTTCTCGGTGCCCTTCTCTCTGTAATCGGAGAACAGGGTATTGCGGTATTTCCTTATTTGGACAATCTTGGTACTTGCTCAGTCTTTACATTCTCCAGAATCTCATACGAATCAACTTGTGTTGTTTCTTCAAAAACATGGTTGGAGGATCAATTTACCAAAGAGTTCTTTGATCCCTCAGACAAAGGTAACCTTTTTGGGCTTTCAAATAGATTCAGTGTCCATGACTTTGTCTCTAACAGAGAAAAGACGTCTGAAGTTGGTTTCAGCTTGTCGAAGCCTTCAGTCTCAATCATTCCCTTTGGTAGCTTTTTGCATGGAAATTCTAGGTCTCATGACTGCTGCATCGGACGCGATCCCCTTTGCTCGTTTTCTCATGAGACCTCTTCAGCTTTGTATGCTGAACCGGTGGTGCAGGGATTATTCAAGGATATCACAAATAATATCCTTAAATCCCAATGTTCGGTCTTCTCTGACTTGGTGGTTGGATCACCATTGTTTAATTCAAGGGGCCTCTTTTGTTCGCCCAACCTGGACTGTGATCTCAACAGATGCGAGTCTTTCAGGTTGGGGAGCTGTATGGGGATCTCTGACAGCGCAGGGGGTTTGGGAATCTCAGGAGGCAAGATTACCAATCAACATTTTGGAACTCCGTGCAATTTTCAGAGCTCTTCAGTTCTGGCCTCTTCTGAAGAGAGAATCGTTTATTTGTTTTCAGACGGACAATGTCACAACCGTGGCGTATGTCAATCATCAGGGTGGGACTCACAGTCCTCAAGCTATGAAAGAAGTATCTTGGATACTTGTATGGGCGGAATCCAGCTCCTGTCTAATTTCTGCGGTTCACATCCCAGGTGTAGACAATTGGGAAGTGGATTATCTCAGTCGCCAGACGTTACATCCGGGCGAATGGTCTCTTCACCCAGAGGTATTCCTTCAGATTGTTCATATCTGGGGTCTTCCAGAAATAGATCTGATGGCCTCTCATCTAAACAAGAAACTTCCCAGGTATCTGTCCAGATCCAGGGATCCTCAGGCGGAAGCAGTGGACGCGTTGTCGCTTCCTTGGAATTATCATCCTGCCTATATCTTTCCGCCTCTAGTTCTTCTTCCAAGAGTGATTTCCAAGATTCTAATGGAACGTTCATTTGTACTGCTGGTGGCTCCAGCATGGCCTCACAGGTTTTGGCATGCGGATCTCATTCGGATGGCCAGTTGCCAACCTTGGACACTTCCGTTAAGACCAGACCTTCTATCTCAAGGCCCATTTTTCCATCAGGATCTCAAATCATTAAATTTGAAGGTATGGAAATTGAACGCTTGATTCTAAATCATAAAGGTTTCTCTGACTCAGTAATTAATACTATGTTACAGGCTCGTAAATCTGTGTCTAGGAAGATTTATTATCGAGTCTGGAAGACTTACATTTCTTGGTGTTCTCATAAGTTCTCTTGGCATTCTTTTAGAATTTTTAGAATTTTACAGTTTCTTCAGGATGGTTTGGATAAAGGTTTATCTGCAAGTTCTTTGAAAGGACAAATCTCTGCTCTTTCTGTTCTTTTTCACAGAAAGATTGCTAATCTTCCTGATATTCATTGTTTTGTACAGGCTTTGGTTCGTATCAAACCTGTCAGTAAGTCAATCTCTCCTCCTTGGAGTCTTAATTTGGTTCTGAGGGCTTTACAGGCTCCTCCGTTTGAACCTATGCATTCTCTGGATATTAAATTACTTTCTTGGAAAGTTTTGTTCCTTTTGGCCATCTCTTCTGCTAGAAGAGTTTCTGAGTTATCTGCTCTTTCTTCTGAATCTCCTTTTCTGATTTTTCATCAGGATAATGCAGTGTTGCGGACTTCATTTCAATTTTTACCTAAGGTTGTGAATTCTAACAACATTAGTAGAGAAATTGTTGTCCCTTCATTGTGTCCTAATCCTAAGAATTCAAAGGAAAGATCTTTACATTCTTTGGATGTAGTAAGAGCTTTAAAATATTATGTTGAAGCTACTAAAGATTTTAGAAAGACTTCTAGTCTATTTGTTATCTTTTCTGGTTCCAGGAAAGGTCAGAAAGCTTCTGCCATTTCTTTGGCATCTTGGTTAAAGTCTTTGATTCATCATGCTTATGTGGAGTCTGGTAAGTCCCCGCTTCAAAGGATTACGGCTCATTCTACTAGGTCAGTTTCTACTTCCTGGGCTTTTAGGAATGAAGCTTCTGTTGATCAGATTTGCAAAGCAGCAACTTGGTCTTCTTTGCATACTTTTACTAAATTCTACCATTTTGATGTTTTCTCTTCTTCTGAAGCAGCTTTTGGTAGAAAAGTACTTCAGGCAGCTGTTTCAGTTAGATTCTTCTGCTTATGATTTCAGTTTTTTTCATTATTAAGAAAAAAGATTTGGGTTGTGGATTATTTTTTCAGCGGAATTGGCTGTCTTTATTTTATCCCTCCCTCTCTAGTGACTCTTGCATGGAAGTTCCACATCTTGGGTATCTGCTATCCCATACGTCACTAGCTCATGGACTCTTGCTAATTACATGAAAGAAAACATAATTTATTTAAGAACTTACCTGTTAAATTCATTTCTTTCATATTAGCAAGAGTCCATGAGACCCACCCTTTTTGTGGTGGTTATGATTTTTTTGTATAAAGCACAATTATTCCAATTCCTTATTTTTGATGCTTTCGCTCCTTTTTTATCACCCCACTTCTTGGCTATTCGTTAAACTGAATTGTGGGTGTGGTGAGGGGTGTATTTATAGGCATTTTGAGGTTTGGGAAACTTTGCCCCTCATGGTAGGAATGTATATCCCATACGTCACTAGCTCATGGACTCTTGCTAATATGAAAGAAATGAATTTATCAGGTAAGTTCTTACATAAATTATGTTTTTTTCTTTTGATGGCCGTTTATGTAAATAATTCATGCAGTATATAGCTGAGTTTAAGATTTCAGACAGATAAGGAGTATAACTCAGTGGTTATATCAGTACGTTTAGGTAGAAATTGAGGAAACATTTAGGTCACTCTATTAAATCTATCATGTAATGGTGAGAGTGTCTTAGATTGAGCAGTAAAACATTGACTCTATGAAATGTTGTCTATTTGTATGCTGAATGTATAGGTGACAGATTTATACTGGTTTTTTTTAACTTTGTTGTTATCTCCTTTTTTTCACCTTCAATAAAAAAAATATTAAAAAAAAAAAAAGAATGCCATGAAGTCCCACCACATGCAAGAGAAAAAGGGACGGCAATTCCTAAGCAGAAGTTAGTTTGGTTAGGGTTATGAAGTGAGCCAGTCTGGAAAAGTGGTCCACCACAACCCAGATAACTGTATGGTGGTTGGAAGAAGGAAGGTTCACAATGAAGTCCATTGTTATGTGTGTCCAGGGTCGTTGGACAATTGTTGGAGCAAGCCAGGAGTCAAGAATGGGGGAGTCTTGTTGGCCACACAAATTGTGCAGGCTTTCACATAATCCTGAGCGTCAGACTTCATAGTAGGCCACCATACATGTTGGGAAAGACGCTTGAAAGTCTTAGTCGAACCAGGATGTCCTGAGAATTTGCTATCATGAGTCCAGGCTAGCACAGGGATATGTAGGTTCAGAGGTACAAAGAGGATATTGGAGGCCATGGGGGCACTAGGAGGTTTACTAGACTGAGCACGTTGGAATCTTTGCAGAAGGGTGGTATTGAGTTGAGCAACCACACAGGAGGGGGGAATGATGTGCTTGATAGGAGCTTCTGAGGAATCATTTGAGTGAGGGAACTGACGGGAAAGGGTGCCCGCCTTCTTGTTCTTGGTCCCAGGAAGATAAGAGACCACAAAGTTAAAACGGGAAAAGAACAAGGCCCACCTGGCCTGTCGAGGATTGAGACGATGAGCAGTCTCTAGGTAAGCCAGATTCTTGTGGTCGGTGAGAATCTGAATAGGATTGGTGGTGCCCTCTAACCAGTGACACCATTCAGTCAAGACCATCTTAATGGCTAAGTGTTCACGATTACCCACATCGTAGTTCCTCTCAGCAGGAGTAAAGCGTTTAGAGAAAAAGGCTACAGGGTGTGACTTGGAAGTCAAAGGGTCCCTCTGGATAAGAACTGCTCCAGCCCCTATCTCGGAGGCATCAACCTCTAGAGTGAACTGTAGGTCAGGATCAGGATGGCGAAGCACAGGAGCTGAACAAAAAGCCTTTTTCATACAAGAGAAGGCATTTATGGCCTCAGGAGGCCAATGTTTACAGTCTTTGTTCCGTTTTGTCAATTCAGTGAGAGGAGCTACTGTTTGAGAAAAGTTCTATATAAACTTGCTGTAATAATTGGAGAATCCCAAGAACCTCTGCAATTCCTTTATAGAGGTAGGTTGAGGCCATTCTAGTACTGCGGTGAGTTTAGCAGGATCCATGGCAAAACCTTCCTTTGAGATGACATATCCAAGGAATTGGATTTGCTCTTGATCAAACTCACACTTTTCTAGCTTGGCTACCAAGGAATTTTCTCTGAGGCGAAGAAGCACCTGTCTCACGTGCCTATGATACTCCTCTAAAGTGGAAGAGAAAACAAGGATATCATCCAGATAAACGATGACAGTGCAGTTGAGGAGGTCACGGAAGACATCATTGACAAATGCCTGGAAGACTGCAGGGGCGTTACACAGCCCAAAGAGCATTACAAGGTATTCGTAATGCCCAGATCTTGCATTAAAGGTGGTCTTCTATTCGTGGCCTGGAGAGATGTGAATCAGATTGTATGCCCCACATAAGTCCAATTTGGTGAAAAAGCAAGCATCCTGGAGTGAGTCATACAGTTCGATGAACAATGGTATGGGGTAGCGATTCTTGATGGTTATGTTGTTCAAGGCCCTGTAGTCAATGCAGGGTCTGAGCCCACCCTCCTTCTTACTGACAAAAAAGAAGCCAGCCCCAGCAGGAGAGGAGGAAGGGCGAATGAACCCTTTAGCTAGGTTCTCTTGGATGTACTCATCCATGGATTTGGTTTTAGTCTTGGAGAATGGATAAGTCCTCCCTTTAGGAAGTGGGGCTCTGGGAAAGAGGTTGATCTTAAGGACGAAGGGGTGGCAGCACGTCGGCTGCTTTTTTCTCGAACACATCCGCAAAGTCTGTGTATACTGAAGGAAGGTTTGAAGGAGTCTGTATACTGGCTATGGGAATATGGGGCAGAGGAATGACTTTAGCAAGGCAGGAGTGGAAACAGGAGGTACCCCAGGAGGCCAGTTGCCCCTCAGCCCAGTCGAATTGTGTACCCAAAGCCAAGGAAGGCCAAGGATGACAGGCTGTGCTGGGGAATGAATGACCTCAAACTGCAGCTGTTCAGAGTGGAGGACTCCCAAAGTCAGGGTCAGGGGTGCTGACTCAAAATGGATCACGCCAGAACCAAGGGGGGTGCGATCCAGGGTGGTTATTTTGAGACAATGTCTTTTCTGAAGAAGAGGCAAACCAACTTGAATCATAAAACAGTGATCCAGGAAGTTTCCAGCCCCTGAATCAATGAAGGCTTCAGTGTGGACAGTATTCTGAAGGAAGGTAAGTGTAACAGGTACCAGGATCCGAGAGGAGTGAGGGGATTTTGTTGAGACCATGCCTAGAGGTACCCCAGTGTTACCTCCTAAGCATTGTTTTTTCCCGGCCGAATGTCACAGTCCTTCAGTTGGTGGGTGTTAGATCCACAATAAAAACATAGTCTGTCTCCTTCTTCTCTGTCTTTCAGACTCTGAAGGTTTGAAGGAGGAGAGATCCATGGGTTCCTCTACTGAGGTAACTGGAGTAGCTGAAGGGGTAGTGCTTGGTGCTGAAACAGGGCAAACAAGAGGACAAGGGGGAAGGACCCTCCTAGTTCTATCTCTCTTGGCTTGCCTTTTTATGAAAGCGAGAGTCCAGATTAATACAAAGCGCTATAAAGTCTTCCAAAGAAAAAGGAATATCACAATAAGTTAGTTCATCTTTGATGCATTCATGGAGACCCCTCCTAAAGGCTGCCTTGAGAGTACTGCCATCCCAAGTGGTTTCAAGTGCCAAGGTGCGAAACTCGATGGCAAATTGTGCCACAGTTTTATTGCCTTGGCGGAGATCTAGGAGAGAATATTCCGCAGCAGAGGTACGGCCAGAAGTCCCAAACACAGAAGACAAAGCAGAAATGAACTCATCAGCATCATGCAGGAGTGTAACATTCTGTTCCAAAAGGGGAGAGACCCAGGCTAGAGCTTTGTCCTTTAGCAAGGAAATGATAAAGGTGACCCTTGACTGATGAGACTGGAAGATGTGAGGATCATTGCGGAAGTGAATCTGGTCAAGGGGGTACAATGGACGTGAGACTCTGGGTGGCTTACTGTGGATGTGGTTGCGCTATATTCCTCAATACCCCATGAATGGGGCTTAAAAGCTATAGCCTATTTTTTGGAGAACGAAACATCACACACTGAGCCATCCAGAACCTTTGTACTGGAAGTTACCCAATTTTTGTTGTCCCATAACTTCTTTCAGTTTGTGGGGGAGTTCTACCTGCAGAGATGTGGGACCGCTATGGGTGCAATATTTGCGCCCACATACGCCAACCTGTTTATGGGTTGGTGGGAGCGGTCCCATATCTATGTGGGTAGTAACCCTTTCAGGACAGCCATCAGGTTGTATCATCGATTTATAGATGACCTGATATTTATCTGGCAGGGAAATAAAGATATGGCTGAAAGGTTTGTTGAATATCTAGGGAATAACAATTTGAACTTACGTTTTACCCATGAGTTTGATAAGAATATGGTGCACTATCTGGATCTGGAGTTGAAAGGATGGCCTTCAGGTATGGTCACCTCAGAGGTCTATAGGAAGCCTATAACTGGGAACAGTCTCCTACACGCTTGGAGCTGTCACCCGAGACATGTGCCTTACTCTGTCGCTAAGAGTCAATTTGTGCAACTTAAAAGAAATTGCACTTTGCTCAATAGCTTTAACAGGCATACAGATGATTTGGAAAATTGTTTGCAGGAACGAGGCTACAGTAAGAAAGTTATCAAAAGGGCCAGAAATTAAGTGAATAACATGTCTAGGGGCAGATCCCAAAAAGATACAGAAAATACACTGACATTTGTGACTGATTTTTCTGCTCAATATCAGGATATCTGTGGCGTGGTACGTCATCATTTTCAGCTATTGGTAATGGATGATGCCCTTGCAGACGTGGTCAAGGAGGGTTGTAGATTTTCCTACAGGAGGAACAAATCCATAGGTAGTTTTATCTCCCCTTCCCAACTCAAGAAACCAGGCTCTGCAACGGCATCATCATCATCATGGCTTAGACATAAGGGGACCTTTAAATGTGGCTACTCATAATGCAAGGCTTGCAAGCATGTACATGTGGATTCTTCCTTTGTGTCGATGGTGACAGGGGAAATTTTTGAGGCGTCTTCTTGTCTTAATTGCAGATCCACATATTGTGTGTATCTGCTCTGGTGCTCAGTCTGTAACCTTCAATATGTAGGGTTAACCACCAGGGATGTTCGCTCAAGGATTCGTGAACATTTGTCCACGATTCGTGTAGGCACAAGTAGTACACCCCTGGTGGTTCACTTTGTTAGACGACATGATAAGGATTGCAGTTCTCTCAAGTGGATGGTTATTGAGAGAGTGTTACCCCAAAAGAGGGGTGGGGATCGATATAAGATTTTGTCTAGACAGAAGATGTACTGGATATTCAGACTCCAGACGAAGAGACCTCTGGGTCTGAATTCCGAGAATGACTGCATTAATTATTGGTCTTAGGTACCTGCTGAGCCCCCACCCTCCCCACTCCCTACTCCCCCCCCCCACTCCCTCTCTCCCTGGTGTCGAGCCAGAATGATAGGGAATATCCCAGAGCAGAGAAAGTTAATGAGATGAGGAAGGCGGCACTCACCACAGGCAGGACAATCCCCAGCGGCAACAGCAGAGCAGTCCAAGGATAAACCACTAGAATGGTCAGGCTGGCAGAGTTTGGCAACAGTAAAGCAATCCAAGGGCACACCACTAGAATAGTCAGACAGGCAGGGTTTGGCAACAGTAAAGCAATCCAAGGGCACACCACTAGAATGGTCAGGCAGGCAGTCCAGCAGAGTAAGTAGACAGTAGAACAGTCCAGCAGAGTAAGGGTTAAGGCAGGCAGAGTAGTCAGACAGGCAGGTTCAGCAACATCAATTAATCCAGCAGTTTAAATGTTAAGGCAGGTAGAGTAGTCAGACAGGCAGGTTCAGCAACAACAATTAATCCAACAGTTTAAGGGTTAAGGCAGGTAGAGTAGTCAGACAGGCAGGTACAGCAACAGCAATTAGTCCAGCAGTTTAAGGGTTAAGGCAGGTAGAGTAGTCAGTCAGGCAGGCAGGTTCAGTAACAATATGAGGCACAAGAAAGAACGATCTGTCACACCAAGGAGCACACAAAATAACACCTATACTTGAGCAGGGACAGATCGTTCTTCATATCCAGAGTTGACACTGCCCCTGAACACAAGCAGGGAAGGAGATGCCGCACCCCTAGCAACGGCTAGAGCAGTGTGTTGTGACAGATACCCTGCTGCGACTTGAAATGGAGAACATGGAAGAGAAGAGTGCCAATAAGTGTTTCTTGCCAGCTCTGCTAGGGGTAACAATTCAGACCAGTTGGTATGGCGAGCGTTGACAAAGGCTCTAAGGTAGGCTTCAAGATCCTGGTTTACTCTCTCAGCTAGTCCATTGGTCTGAGGATGGTAGCCAGAAGACAAAGAAACAGTACTTCTGATTAACTTGCAGAAGGCTCTCCAAAAGGTAGAGATGAACTGTGGATCTCTGTCGGAAACTATATTCACAGGAATGCCTTGAAGTCGTACCACATGCAAGAGAAAAAGAGACGATAGTTCTTGGGCAGAAGGCCATTTGGTTAGGGGTCCGAAATGAGCCAGTCTGGAAAAGAAATCCACCACAACCCAGAACTGTATGGTGGTCAGGAGGAGGAAGGTCTACAATGAAGTCTATTATTATGTGTGTCAATGGTTGTTTGGGAATGGACAATGGTTGGAGCAAACCAGGAGGCAAGGATCGGGGAGTTTTGTTGGCAGCACAAATTGTGCAGGCTTTCACATAATCCTGAGCATCAGATTTCATAGTAAGCCACCATACATGTTGGGAAAGACGCTTGAAAGTCCTAGTCGAACCAGGAAGTCCTGAGAATTTGCTATCATGAGCCCAGGCTAGCACAGTGGTGCGTAAGTTCAGAGGTACAAAGAGGATATCGGAGGCCACGGGGGCTCCAGGAGGTTTACTAGACTGGGCATATTGCAATCTTTGCAGAAGGGTGGTATTTAGTTGAGCAACCACATAGGAGGGGGTATGATGTGTTCCATAGGAGCTTCAGAGGAGTCACTTAATTGAGGGAACTGACAGGAAAGGACGTCCGCCTTCTTGTTCTTGGTCTCAGGAAGATAAGTGACCACAAAGTTAAAAAGAGAAAAGAACAAGGCCCACCTGGCCTGTCGAGGGTTGAGTCGATGATCAGTCTCTAGATAAGTCAGATTCTTGAAGTCGGTGAGAATCTGAATGGTATTGGCGATGCCCTCTAACCAATGATGCCATTTAGTCAAAGTCATCTTAATAGCTAGGAGTTCACGATTACCCACATAGTAATTCCTCTCAGCAGGAGTAAAGTGTTTAGAGAAAAAGGCTACAGGGTGTGACTTGGAAGTCAAAGGGTCCCTTTGGGTTAAAACTTCTCCAGCCCCTATCTCAGAGGTATCAACCTTTAAAGTAAACTGTAGGTTAGGATCAGGATGGCGGAGCACAGGAACTGAAGAGAAGGCCTTTTTCAGACAAGAGAAGGCATTTATGGCTTCGGGAGGACATTGTTTACAGTCTTTATTCCATTTTGTCAATTCAGTGAGAGGAGCTACTGTTTGAGAAAAGTTCTTTATAAACTTGCGGTAATGATTGGAGAATCCCAAGAATCTCTGTAATTCCTTTAAAGATGTAGGTTGAGGCCATTCTAGAACTGTGGTGAGTTTAGCAGGATCCATGGAAAAACCCTCCTTCGAGATGACATAACCAAGGAATTTGATCTGAACTTGATCAAACTCACATTTTTCTAGCTTGGCTACCAAAGAATTGTCTCTTAGACGTAGAGGCACCTGTCTCACAGGTCTATGATGCTCCTCTAAAGTGGAAGTGAAAAACAAGGATGTCATCCAGATAGACGATGACAGTGTGGTTGAGGAGGTCACAGAAGACATTGTTGACAAATGCCTGGAAGACTGCAGGGGCGTTACATCCCAAAGGGCATTACAAGGTATTGGTAATGCCCAGATCTTGTGTTGAAGGCGGTCTTCCATTCGTGTCCTGGAAATATACGTATCAGATTGTATGCCCCACGTAAGTCCAACTTGGTGAAAAAGCAAGCATCCTGGTGTGAGTCATACAGTTCAATGATCAATGGAATGGGATAGCGATTCTTGATGGTTATGTTGTTCAAGGCTCTGTAGTCGATGCAGGGTCTGAGCCCACCATTCTTCTTACTGATAAAAAAGTAGCCTGCCCCAGCAAGAGAGGAGGAGGGGCAAATTAAACCTTTAGCTAGGTTCTCTTAGATGCACTCCTCCATGGATTTGGTTTCTGCTTTGGAGAGTTGATATGTCCTCCCTTTAGGAAGTGGGGCTCCGGGAAAGAGGTTGATCTTGCAGTCATAAGGACGGTGGGGTGGCAGCATGTTGGCTGCTTTTTTTCCTCAAACACATCTGCAAAGTCTGCATATATTGAAGGAAGGTTTGAAGGAGTCTGGATGCTGTCTATGGGAATGTGGAGCAGAGGAGGGACTTTAGCAAGACATGAGTGGAAACAGGAGGTACTCCAGGAGGCCAGTTGTCCTTCAGCCCAGTCGAACTGTGGATTCTGTAACCGAAGTCAAGGAAGACCAAGGATGACAGGCTGTGCTGGGGAATGAATGACCTTGAACTGCAGCTGTTCGGTATGAAGGACCCCTATGGTCAGGGTCAGGGGTGCTGACTCAAAATGGATCAAGCCTGAACCAAGGGGGGTGCCATCCAGAGTAGTTATTTTGAGACAATGTCTTTTCTGCAGAAGAGGCAAGCCAGCTTGAATCATGAAACGGTGATCCAGGAAGTTTCCAGCTGCCCCTGAATCAATGAAGGCTTGAGTGTGGACAGTATTCTGAAAGAAGGTAAGGGTAACAGGTACCAGTATCCGAGAGGAGTTAGGGGATTTAGTAGAAATCATGCTTAGAGGTACCACTGTGTTATCCCTTAAGCATTGGCTTTTCCCGGCCGAATTTCACAGTTGTTGGTGGGTGTTAGATCCACAATAAAAGCATAGTCTCAATCTCCTTCTTCTCTGTCTTTCAGACTCTGAAGGTTTGAAGGAGGAGAGATCCATGGGTTCCTCCACTGAGGTAACTGGCGCTGCTGAAGGGGTAGAGGATGCTGCCTGAACTGGACAAACAGGGGGACAGGAAGGGAGGACCTTCATTGTTCTGTCTCTCTCGGCTTGTCCAGACTGATACAAAGTGCTATAAAGTCATCCAAAGAAGAAGGAATATCACGATAGGTGAGTACATCTTTGATGCGTTCATTTAGACCCCTCCTAAAAGCTGCCTTGGGAGCACTATTATTCCAAGTGGTTTCAAGTGCCAAGGTGCGAAACTCGATGGCAAACTGTGTCACAGTTCATTCGCCCTGGTGAAGATCCAGGAGAGAAAATTCTGCAGCAGAGGCATGGCCAGAAGTTCCAAACACAGAAGATAAAGCAGAAATTAAATCATCAGCATCATGCAGTAGTGGAGCATTCTGTTCCAAAAGAGGAGAGACCCAGGCTAGGGCCTTGTCTTTCAGAAAGGAAATGATAAAGGTGACCCTTGACTGGTGAGACTGAAAGGTGTGAGGATCATTGCGGAAGTGCAGCCTGCATTGGTTAAGAAAACCCCTGAAATCCGTAGTACCTTCATACTTGTTAGGCAAAGGTATCCGGGGTATACTTTCAGAAGCAGAGGAAAAAGTCACAGTACTAGGAGTAGGGACTGGCAGTGAAACAACAGGAGCGGTATTCCTCGGTGTAACTATTAAGGCGAGTAATATCCTCCAGCTTGGAATCCATATTCTGCAACTGTGTGGTATGGGTTCCCAACATCTGTTCCTGAAGATAAACAGCTCATGCCACCTCATCTGGCTCCATGGCCCAAGTATAATGTAATGCTTGTGGGATACTCCTCTATCAGACCGAACTCGGCCAGTAGTTTTGTTATCCCGGCGTCGAGCCAGAATGATAGGGAATATCCCAGAGCAGAGAAAGTTAGTAAGATGAGGAAGGCGGCACTCACCTCAGGCTGGACAGTCCCCAGCAGCAATGGCAGAGTAGTTCAAGGACAAACCACTAGATTGGTCAGGCAGGCAGGGTTTGGCAGAAGCAGTCCAAGGGCACACCACTAGAATGGTCAGGCAGGCAGGATTTGGCAACAGGAAATCAGTCTAGCAATTTAGGGGTTAATAGGCAGAGTAGTCGGGCAAGCAGAGTTTCAGCAGCAGTACATTGATCCAGCAATTTAGGGGTTAACAGTCAGAGTAGTCAGGCAAGCAGAGTTCAGCAACAGTAAAGGCAATCAGAGAATAAACGATCTATCACACCCAGGAGCACACAAGGTAACACCTATACTTGGGCAGTGATAGATCGAGAAGAAGGGATTTAAATAGCGCAGGATTCGCGGCCAGGTGTCAGGACCGGAGAGGAGCGTGCGGCGATGACATCAGCGCTGCACGCCTCAGGACCCAACACAGCCCCTGGCAACGAGCAGGGAAGGAGACACCGCGCCCTAGCAATGGCTAGAGTGGCGTGGCCTGATACTCGCACTATAATAAATTGACCCCCAGGGCTTTTAACAAGTTGCTGATCTCAAATGTTCAAGATTTCTATGGTCAGTGTAATACCCTCTCCAGCAAATGCCTCCATTCCTTTAGAGCATCTTTAATTGAAAACAGCTTCCTGTCCTCCACATCATAGTTTTGTTCAGCAAGAGACAATTTCCTAGATAAAAAGGCCACCTGTCCTCTGAGACAACACTACTACAATAGACACCTCAGAAGTATCCACCTCCAAAAATAATGGTTTAGACTAATCTGGCTCGGCTAAAATAAGGGCCAAAGCAAAAAGTTGCTTTTACTTATCAATAGCTTGCTGGACTTCAAAAGACCAAAGATATTTTGATTTAGTCAATCTAGTTATAGGGGCACAAATGGCTAAAAATCCCCTAATAAATTTATGATAAAAATTAGCAAACCCAAAAATTCTTTGCACAGATTTCACATTAGTGGGAACCAGCCAATCAGTAATAGCTTGGACCTTTTTAGGGTCCATCTCAGTATGCCCTGGACATAATATGAAAACCCAGAAAAGACATTTCTCAAGTTAGGCATAAAGCTGATTTTTACGCAAACAAGAAAGGACCTATTTTACATGAACCTCATGATCTTCAATGGACCAAGAAAATATCATCAAGATATATAGCCAGGAAAGTGTCAAGAATATCTCTGAAAATATAATTTAAAAAAATGTTGAAATGCTGCAGGAAAATTACAAAGACTGAAAGGCATTACCAAATATTCAAAGTGTCCATATCTGGTTCGAAAAGCTTCCACTAATTACCCTTATGAATTCGGACCAGGTTGTAAGCACCCTGAGGTCAATTTTCGGAAACATTTTAGTTGACTTCTCTCTATCAAAGAACTCATAACTAAAGGAAGTGGGTAATGATTTTTAACTGTACTATTCATTCACACAGGTCCTTAAAGACCCATCTTGTTTTTTTCAACAAAGAAAAATACCAGCCCCAGCAGGAGAGATAGAAGGTCTTATAAATACCTTGGCAAGATTATTTTCAATATAAACCTTATGGTGTTTAAGGGGACAGTTAACACCAGAATTTTTGTTGTTTAAAAAGATAGATAATCCCTTTATTACCCATTCCCCAACTTTGCATAACCAACAGAGTTATAATAATACACGTTTTACCTCTGTAATTACCTTGTATCTAAGCCTCTGCAAACTGCCCCCTTATTTCAATTCTTTTGACAGACTTTAAACAATCAGTGCTGACTCCTAGGTAACTTCATGTGAGTAAGCATAATGTTATCTATATGACACACATGAACTAAGACACTCTAGTGGTGAAAAAACTTTCAAAATGCATTCAGATTAGAGACGGCTTTCAAGTTCTAAGAAATTAGCATATAAGCCTACCTAGGTTTAGCATTCAACTAAGAATACCAAGAGAACAAACATTAGTGATAAAAGTAAATTGGAAAATTGTTTAAAATTACATGACCTATTTTGAATCATGAAATTTTATTTTGGACTTGACTGTCCCTTTAAGTTCAGGCCCTGATAGAGGGTATAATCCTGACAAAAGGAACACAATCACCTGACAAAAGCTAAATGGGACAATCATAAGATCTATGAGGTGGTAATTTTTCTGAATTTCTCTTTTTAAAAACGTCCCTAAATTTTTTGTAAACAAACCCTGACTCCTTTCTATCTTTTTTTTTTTTTTAATTTTATTTTTTATGACTCTTGGGCACCACATCAAAGACTGGACCCTGGGCAGCTGCCCTTTTTGCCCTGTGTTAAAGATGGCCCTGGCAATAGGTATTGCAAATCAGGTAGGATCTCTATAGGTTGAAGTCAATGGACTTCTGTCTTCTTTCAACCTCATTTACTATCGCCTAGATTTAGAGTTTTGCGTTAGAAGGGGTGCGTTAGCTACGTGTCTTTTTTTTCTAACGCACAGTGTTTTTAACGCTGGAATTTAGAGTTTAAAAACAACCTTCTAACGCGACTCCTAACGCGTATATTTTATATGCGTAATCACGCCCGCGTTAGACAGTCTCCCATAGAGATCAATGGCAAATCAAACAAACAAGCTTTTTTCACCTAACATTCGATCTCGCAAGAAATACGCACTGCTCGGTCATATGACGTATACCACATAATTCACAACAATAACACACTGCAAATGTCATAACAACAATCACAAAACATAGCACACATGCATTACACATTCAGAAGCGGGGAAAAAAAAATATAACTAAACGAGGAATACGCATATACTTTACGATACTGAAATACGGAAAATAACAAAAAGGAAAAATAAATGCACACTCATACACAAGCAAAATACTCGCATTCAACATTATGAAATATTAGGACAAACATACATATACAAGACTTCACCAATTAACATTTACACATAATACTATTGGACAATGTTATAGAAAACGAGCACTATGACATCATCGCATTCTACACATTCCACAAATACTAACTCAAAATGAGCATGCGCAAATTCACACAACTAATACACATTGCACGCATACTAATTACTAACAAAGCACACCTGAACACAATTTACAAGGCAAACCGGTACATCATTATTCATTTACACAGGGTATATAAGCACCACACAAGCATGGCTTCTTTGACTGTGTTGCTGGTGGGTTTTTGGAGATTTGAGATTTAGTGAGTTATTGTGAGAGTTAGTGCGAGTTAGTGTTAGTGTGAGAGAGTCAGTTAGTGTTATCGTGAGTGAGTTAGTGTTAGTGTGAGAGAGTCAGTTAGTGTTATCATGAGTGAGTTAGTGGTAATGTGAGTTAGTGGGAGCGTGAGTTAGTGGGAGCGTGAGTTAGTGGTAGCGTGAGTTAGTAAGAGAGTGGTAGTGAGCGACAGTTGGTTTGCTTGAGTGTGCGAGTGCTTTTTCTGTATATGTAACACATTTACACGCAAACACATTCAATACATACATACAGTTATCAATAACACTACATACACTCCATACCCCATACCTTCTCATACTACACTCCATACCCCATTCCCTGTAGTCCCATTCCCTTTCATCCCATTCCCTCTAATCCCATACCCCATTCCCTCTAATCCCATCCCCATCCCCTAGTTACATTTAGTTTACATATCCTCCTTTTAGTCTTCTTATACATTTTGGTCGGTTAAATACTCCTTACCCTCTTTTATTTATATACCTTTCACACTTTGAGCACTTGTTTTGTCTTTTTATTTCTTTATTTTGACCCCCTTTCATTTGTGCACAGTCACTTTTTTTTGGAGTAGTTAGGGCTTAGTTTAGGGAAGAGATGGAAGAGGAGGGCAGGCAGGAGATTAGTCAGGGGAGAGGGAGAGGGGGGAGGAGAGGGGGGGAGAGGAACAGGACAGGAAGGGGGGCAGGAAGCGGTGGGTGGACCCAGCCACTTGGTTCAAGATGAACAAGTGGCTGGGCCCAGTGGCGGACAGAGTAGGGCTTCACAGTCCGGGAAACAGAGGGCACCATCACAGGGGAAGGCCAAGGCGACTAGGGAGGCGAGGTATACTATGGAGGAGAAGGCGGTCCTCACAGAAGCGTATATGGGCAGATAGGAGGCTGCAGGCTCAGAAGACCACCCCGAGTGACAAGAGGAAGCTCTGGCGGGAGATAAGGGATGCAGTTAATGCAGTGGGGGGCCATAACAGAGATATGGACTCTGTTAAACATCGCTACCGGGACTGCAAGATGGAGCTGAAAAAGAAAATAACCAGGGAGTACCAACATGCCACAGGGACCGGTGGCGGACCTGCACTGACCGTTGAGTACTCCCGATGGGAGGAAATGTTGCGACCCAGCATCTCCGAGGTGGCCATAGTCAGGATCGGAGGAATTGATACCGGGAACCTGCCACTCTCATCTGACGGTAAGCTCATTTAAGAATCTATTAACATCCAAAATAAAGAATGTATTTAAGGATAAGATTAATGCTATTACGCAATATACAGAGTCTGGGGAGGAGCCAGCACAGCAACCACAGGCTCCTCCTTTTCCCAGGTATGAGAGTGGTGGAGATGACTCGCCACCTCGTAGAGAAGAAGAGGCCCCCCTGAAGCAGAGGAAGAGGCCCCCCCTGAAGCAGAGGAAGAGGCCCCCCCTGAAGCAAAAGAAGAGGCCCCTCAAGCACCAGCAGGCCACCGTGCACAACAGGCCGCCGTGCACAAGCAGGCCGCCGTGCACAACAGGAGGAGATAGCCGAGGTGCAGGTGTTACTCGATTACATCGAACAGATGCGTACCTCCCGGATGAAAATATCCAAACTAGAACTCAGATGACTGAAGATCTTTGTGGCATTCGAGAAGGACAAAGAGAAATTATAGAGATCCTTACAAGAATTGAACAAGGACAAATCCGTTGTTTACAGATTCAAGAAAATATGTTTAATTTCTTCCGGGAGGTGCATGCTGGGCCATCTGCTGCTGGGCCGTCTGCTTTTGGTCCATCTCCTGCTGGGCCATCTCCTGCTGGGCCATCTCATCTTGGTACTCCTCCATCTCCTCCTCACCTTGGTCATCCCAGTACTCCTACTTCCCCTCTTCCCACAACATCTCCGATGAGAACTGGTCGGAGGGTGCAGTTGCCCCCCCCCAGAGCCTCAGTCTCGTGGGAAGAGGGGAAGGAAGAGGAAGTAAGTATTTTTTGAGATGTTTATTTTGTATTTATTTAATGTGTAATGGATAGGTATGTGATGATGTGGTTTTCATACACTTGTGGACCACACTCTGTATATAATCTGCTTCTATGGGACCGGGTCCATGGAGGCAGATTGTTTGCAGAGTGTGGGTTATAAGTGTGTGGACACCACATCATCACATACCTATCCTTGTTCATGATATTGATTGGTTTCTGTGATGTGATGTCCAAACTGTTTCCCTAATCTCAAACAAAATGACCATTATAATTATACATGATAGCATATTACTGTTTGAATGCCAATAACACAGCTTAAAGGGACAGTCAGAACATTATTGTTTACAAAGAAAACACTGTATTACGCATTATCAAGTTTGAAACAAAAACATGGAGAAATACACGTGTGACTTATGTGCTTACCCTTGTATCTATGCCTATGAAAAATGACCACTTATTTATATTATTCTGACATAACAACATTTTAGACAATCAATGATCAATCCAGGGTAAATATGCTGTATGAGCTCAAGTTTTTCTATATCAAAATGCTATCAAAATGTCCTCTAGTGGTCAAAATGCATTGTGATTACATGCACGCTTCAAGCTCTAAGAAATGAGCACACAAACCTCCTAAGTTTAGCTAGCAAATAAGAATAACCAGAGAACTATAATAAATTGGTGAGAAACGTTTGAGATAATTTGTATTTATTTAAAATTACATTTTTCATAATGCAATTTCATTATTGGTTTTCTAGACTGTCCCTTTAAAAAATGACATATGCTAACATATACTAATATTTTGTGATTGTTGGTATATCTACATGTACTTGTTCAAACAAGAAATATTGGAATAGGATTTCTATTGACGTGTTAAATAAAAGTCTATTTTCTTAAAGAGACATTATTGTGTTTGAATTATTTTAGAAAGACATTTTATTTACAAGGAATATGGTTTCAAGTCCTTTTATGAGTGAATAAACAAATATATGCTCACAATAATATATTTGGAGATTAACCAATGTGGAACTCATACATGACACAATAATCAACATTTGCATTAAAGGGACAGTATACAATCTTTTTCAGAGAACTGCATGTAATAGACACTACTAGAAACAACAAGATGACCACATACTGATATCAAAATCCATCAGAAAAAGCTTTAAACACTTTCTTAGAAAATCGGTTTATCTATATTGAAAAGATAGCTGTAAAGCCCATTCCAAGTGGAAAATAAGACAATACCCCTTCATTTGCATATGAAAAGACCCTTTACACAGACAGGAGCAAGCTGGAGAAGGTAGCTGATGGTACTCACATCAAACTTTGAGGCTTGGCGAGGAGTCAGAAAATTACTGAAATGTTATTTGAACATAAGCCAAACTAGACATGTATTTGGTAAAAAACGATTCATGGATTTGCACTTGCCTCAAAATATCTTATGCAGGAAAATATTTTGCTTTCATTCGTTTATTCAACGAGACAGCCATCAAAAGAGAATGTTGTGTTCTTTATCAGCTATGGGTCAACAATGTTACATGATTCACACAATCCATACTCGCCATGGTTTTAAACTTGTCTTCTCATTCAATAACGTGGGTTACGTGCAAAATCTAATATTGTGGGACTACGTAATGCAATCAGACGGTTTTTACACCTTTGCATGTGACGTCTTAATTAACATGGCGCATCCTTGATCGTGTAAAAATGGCATCCAATAAAAGTCGCATCCTTGATCGCGTAAATACGCCATCCAATAAAAGGCGCATCCTTGATCGCGTAAATACGCCATCCAATAAAAGGCGCATCCTTGATCCCATAAAAACGTCAGCCAATACAAGGTCTCATTGGACAGCCTGGCAGGTGACGTCTTAAGCAACATGGCGCATCCGAGATCGAGGAAAAACCTCAGCCAATACAAGGACTCAGTTGATAGCTTGGCATATCAATAAGAAACGTATTTATATTTTAGAAACTAGTATGCGTCTAGATTGCTAGCTAGGAAAGTCACGCTAGATAAGATAATACTGTGATATATGAAATAGAATCCATTAGTGAAAATAAGGAGATATTTCATTAGAAGCAGAGGATTATTAACTAACGCCTAGATTTAGAGTTCTGCGGCCAATCGGAATTAAAGTAGGAAAATTCTGATTGGCTGATTGAATCAGCCAATCAGATTCAAGTTCAATCCGATTGGCTGATTGGATCAGCCAATCAAATTGAGCTTGCATTCTATTGGCTGATCGGAACAGCCAATAGAATGCGAGCTCAATTTGATTGGCTGATTGGATCAGCCAATCGGATTGAACTTGAATCTGATTGGCTGATTCCATCAAACCAATCAGATTATTCCTACCTTAATTCCGATTGGCTGATAGAATCCTATCAGCCAATCGGAATTCGAGGGACGCCATCTTGGATGACGTCCCTTAAAGGAATCTTCATTCATCGGGAGTTCTTCATGGAGGAAGGATGTTCCGCGTCGGCGGGGTGAAGATGGAGCCGGAAGAAAGAAGATTGAAGATGCCGCTTGATAGAAGACTTCAGCCGGATGATGGACCTCTTCAGCCCCCGCTTGGATGAAGACTTCAGCCGGATGATGGACCTCTTCAGCCCCCGCTTGGATGAAGACTTCAGCCGGATGATGGACCTCTTCAGCCCCCGCTTGGATGAAGACATCGCCCGGATTGGATGAAGAATTTGGCTCGGCTGAGTGAAGACGACTCAAGGTAGGAAGATCTTCAGGGGGCTAGTGTTAGGTTTATTTAAGGGGGGTTTGGGTTAGAGTAGGGGTATGTGGGTTGTAATGTTGGGGGGGGTTATTGTATGGTTTTTTTTACAGGCAAAAGAGCAGAATTCTTTGGGGCATGCCCTGCAAAAGGCCCTTTTAAGGGCTGGTAAGGTAAAAGAGCTTTACAATTTTTATTTTAGAATAAGGTAGGGCATTTTTTATTTTGGGGGGCTTTGTTATTATATTAGGGGGCTTAGAGTAGGTGTAATTAGCTTAAAATTGTTGTAATATTTTTATAATGTTTGTAAATTATAATTTTATTTTTTGTAACTTAGTTCTTTTTTTATTTTTTGTACTTTAGTTAGTGTATTTATTTGTAGGTATTTGTATTTAATTTATTTAATGATAGTGTAGTGTTAGGTTTAATTCTAACTTAGGTTAGGATTTATTTTACTGAAAATTTTGTAAATATTTTAACTAGGTAGCTATTAAATAGTTATTACCTATTTAATAGCTATTGTACCTAGTTAAAATAAATACAAAGTTGCCTGTAAAATAAATATTAATCCTAAAATAGCTACAATATAATTATTATTTATATTGTAGTTATATTTGGGTTTATTTTACAGGTAAGTATTTAGCTTTAAATAGGATTAATTTATTTAATAAGATTTATTTTTTTTCGTTAGATAAAAATAATATTTAACTTAGGGGGGTGTTAGGGTTAGACTTAGCTTTAGGGGTTAATACATTTATTATAGTAGCGGTGAGTTCCTGTCGGCAGATTAGGGGTTAATACTTGAAGTTAGGTGTCGGCGATGTTAGGGAGGGCAGATTAGGGGTTAATACTATTTATTATAGGGTTTGCGAGGCGGGAGTGAGGCGGATTAGGGGTTAATACATTTATTATAGTAGCGGTGAGGTCCGGTCGGCAGATTAGGGGTTAATAATTGTAGGTAGGTAGAGGAGACGTTGGGGGGGGCAGATTAGGGGTTAATAAATAATATGTAGGTGTCGGCGGTGTTAGGGGCAGCAGATTAGGGGTACATAGGGATAATGTAGGTGGTGGCGGTGTGCGGTCGGCAGATTAGGGTTTAAAAAAATTTAATAGAGTGGCGGCAATGTGGGGGGGCCTCGGTTTAGGGGTACATAGGTAGTTTATGGGTGTTAGTGTACTTTAGAGCACAGTAGTTAAAAGCTTTATGAACCGGCGTTAGCCCAGAAAGCTCTTAACTCCTGGCTTTTCTCTGCGGCTGGAGTCTTGTCGTTAGAGTTCTAATGCTCACTTCAGCCAAGACTCTAAATACCGGCGTTAGAAAGATCCCATTGAAAAGATAGGATACACAATTGGCGTAGGGGGATGTGCGGTATGGAAAAGTCGTGGCTGGAAAGTGAGAGTTAGACCCTTTCCTGACTGACTCTAAATACCAGCGGGCGGTAAAAACCAGCGTTAGGACCCCCTAACGCTGGTTTTGACGGCTAACGCAGAACTCTAAATCTAGGCGTTTACTATTTTGCAAGCAGCATGTTTTAAATAGACATGAAAACAATATTTTAAGGTTACACTATTATGTACAACATTGCAATTTGAAATACATTGTAACAATAAATGAAAATCTTTGGATTACTGTGTTTCATGTCCCTTTAACTGAGAATTAATGCTAGAAGATGCATTCGGAAAATAGGAATGTGTTATATATTATATGTTAAAGGGACAGTCAACCCCAGAAATTTTGTTGTTTAAAAATATAACTAATCCCTTTATTACACATTACTCATTTTTGAACAACAAACACAGTTATATATTTATAGTGATGTCGCGAACCTAAAATTTTCGGTTCGCGAACGGCGGACTTGAACTTCCGGTATTGTTCACGAACCGCCATTGAATTCAATAGGCAGGCGAACTTTAAAACCTACAAGGACTCTTTCTGGCCACAATAGTGATGGAAAAGTTGTTTCAAGGGTACTAACACCTGGACTGTCACATGCTGGAGGAGGATCCCTGGCAAAACTCCCATGGAAAATTACATAGTTTATGCAGAGTCTGCTTTTAAGCCATAATGGGCCTAAATCAACTAACATTCCCAAATTGTTTGCAATAACGTGCTTTAAAACATCAGTTATGATGTCGTATCTATCAGGTAGTGTAAGGGTTACGGCCTCATCACAGTGACAGAGCAAACTCCAAGTGTTACGCACCGCAATCAACCGCAAACAGTCCACTTGCACAACCACGAGATAGATAGATTTGATAGATAGATACATAGATAACATAGCTCAATCGATGCAATATACATATGATAGATACACTGTACATAGCTCAATAGATGCAATATACATTCGATCGATACGAATTACATCGATCAATAGATGCAATATACATTTGATAGATAAGAATGTTATCGAATCAAAGATGCAATATACATTTTATAGATACGAATGACATCAACCAAAATATGTAATATACATTTTATAGATACGAATTACATCTACATTTGATCGATACGTTTGATAGTTCGATCGATTTGACATATAAATAAATGGATTTGAAATATATATAATTTCCCTGACAGAGTATAACAATAAGACATGCGGTCTGTGACCCATGGTGTGTTAAGTAGTACTATTCTTAACATTTTACTACAACCTGTTACTCCCCCTATCAGATGAGGTCTATATGGCCTTCATTTGTGGAACCGGGAGATGAAAGAAGATGATTGTTCTGTCCTCCTACTTCAAATTTGTCAGAAACACAAGTGGCTGTCTCAAAACATCCCGGACAGAAGATAGATTGATAGATAGGATAGATAGATATACATAGATTGATAGTTAGATAGAATCGATAGAAGAGAAATAGATAGATTTGTTAGATATATAATTACCCTGATAAAGTCTAATAATTAAACATGCGTTCTTGTACCCAACTAGTTTGTGTTAAGTAGTACTATTCTTCGCACTTTCAGCCCTGTAACTCCCCCTATTGGTTGAGGTCTATATTGCGGTTATAATTACCCTGACAAAGTATAACAACAAGACACGCGGTCTGGGACCCATGGTAATTTTGTTGTGTTAAGTAAAACTTTTCTTATCACTTGAATCCCTCTTACCCCCCCCTTTTGTTGGAGCTCTATATGGCCTGCATGATTAGCCTGACAAAGTATAATAATAAAACATCTGGTCTTGGACCCATGGTAATTAGGTTGTGTTTAAGTAGTACTATTCTTATAACTGTAATCCCTGTTACTCCACCTATCAAGGGAGGTCTATATGGCCTGCATGATTACCCTGACAAAGTATAACATCAAGACACACGGTGTTGGACCCATGATAACTAGCTTGTGTTAATTAGTACTTTTCTTAGCACTTTAATCCCTGTTCCCCCCCCCCCCTATCGGGGGTGTTCTATATGGCCTGCCTGATTACCCTGAAAAAATATAATAATAAGACATGCGGTCTGGTACCCATTTTAACTAGGTTGTGTTTTAAGTACTACCATTCTTAGCACTTTAATCTCTGTAACTCCCCCTATTTGGTGAGATCTATACGGCCTGGATGATTACCCATACAAAATATAATAATAAGACATCTGCTCTTGGTCTGCGACCCATGGTAACTATGTTGTGTTAATTAGTAATGTCCTTTGCATTTTAATAGCTGTTACTCATACTCACCCTATCGGTGGAGGTCTATATGGCCTGCATGATTACCCTTACAAAATATAATAACCAAACATATGCTCTGGGACCCATGGTAAGTAGGTTGTGTTAAGTAGTACTGCTCTTTGCAGTTTAATACCTGTTACAACACCAAATGGTGGCAGGTCTATCTGGCCTTCATGATTAGCTGCACCCAAACCCAAAAAAAAGCTGAGTGGTCTTAGACTAACACCCATGGCTAACTCGGTTGTTTCAATTAGTACTATTCTTAGCACTTTTATCCCTGTTACGGGTGGTCTACATCGCCATCATAATTAGCCGAACAAAATACTACAATCCAATCTTTGCTCAGTCTTCATAGGCCCTTCATTGGCTGTATTTTGATAGTACAGTTCTTATTATTTTTATAGCTGATAGAACACCGAATGGTGGCAGCTCTATATGGCCTGCATGATTAGCCGCACCCAATACAAAAATAAATCCAAGCGGTCTTGGATTAACACCCATGGCTAACTCTGTTGTTTCAAGTAGTACTATTCTTAGCACTTTCATCTCATCATCCCTGTTAATTCCAGGACTCTCGGTGGTGGTCTACATGGCCATCATGATTAGCCTAACCAAATACTACAATCCAACCTTGGCTCAGTCTTCATAAGGCCCTTCATTGGCTGTATTTTGGTAGTACTGTTCTTATTAGTTTAATACCTGATACAACACCGAATGGTGGCATCTCTATATGGCCTGCATGAATAGCCGCACCCAAAGCCAAAAAAAAAGCCAAGCGGTCTTGCACTAACACCCATGGCTAACTCTGTTGTTTCAAGTTCTACTATTCTTAGCTCTTTCATCTCATCCCTGTTACTTCCAGGACTCTCAGTGGTGGTGGTCTACATGGCCATCATGATTACCCTAACCAAAATATAACAACAATACGTGTCTGCAGGGAACCATGGTAAGGTTACTTGCTTTCGCAAAATCGAGTATAACAGTTGCAGGCAGAGGTTCTGACCCTGCATTATGGCTGCACCTCTCCCTAAAAGAGGCATGCGTTACAGAGTCTGTGGGCATGTATGCAAAGAGCTGGCCTGCCTAAAAAGAGGAGCAAAGCTGTACAGGTTGTTCTCCTTCAGCCGTTTTATACGCTGTCCCACGGCCACGACCCTCAACAACCACAACAGAATGAAACACCACATATGCCATCCTTTTGAACAGCAGAGTACAGGTATGGCATTGATTTTAGTTACACTGCGATATTTATTATGAACCGTGAAATTGAAAACAAAAACATGATTGGACACCCAGTAAAGTACAGGGCGTTCTCCTTCGGCCTTTTTAGAATAGTGCTCCAGACCCCCAACAAAACCAACAGCAGGAAAGAGGACATATGGCATCCTTTTGAACAATAGATGACAGGTAAGGCATAGCTTTTACAAAGCCATAGATAATTTTTTTGCAACTGTGAAATAAAAAAAAACATTGATTGGACACCCAGCACACTTCTTTATCCTTAGGCCTTTTTAGCAGAGGCTCCCGGAGCCTCAACATAAACAACAGCATGAAAGAGGACATATGGCATCCTTGTGAACAATTGATTACAGTTAAGGCATTGATTTTAGAATCCCAGAGATCATATATATGACCCGGGAAATAGAAAAAAACATTGATTGTACACCCAGTACACTTCTTTATCCTTAGGCCTTTTTAATGAGAGGGTCCCGGAGCCTCAACCGAAACAACAGCATGAAAGAGGACATATGACATCCTTTTGAATAATAGATTACAGGAAAGGCATTGATTTTAGAAACCCAGAGATCATTTATATGACACGGGAAATAGAAAAAAACATTGATTAGACACCCAGTACACTTATTTATCCTTAGGCCTTTTTAATAAGAGGGTCCCGGAGCCTCAACCGAAATAACAGCATGAAAGAGGACATATGTCATCCTTTTGAATAATAGATTACAGGAAAGGCATTGATTTTAGAAACCCAGAGATCATTAGTTGCAACCAGGAAATAGAAAAAAACATTGATTAGACACCCAGTACACTTATTTATCCTTAGGCCTTTTTAATAAGAGGGTCCCAGAGCCTCAACCGAAACAACAGCATGGAAGAGGACATATGTCATCCTTTGGAATAATAGATTACAGGAAAGGCATTGAGTTTAGAAACCCAGAGATCATTAGTTGCAACCGGGAAATAGAAAAAAACATTGATTAGACACCCAGTACACTTATTTATCCTTAGGCCTTTTTAATAAGAGGGTCCCGGAGCCTCAACCGAAACAACAGCATGAAAGAGGACATATGTCATCCTTTTGAATAATAGATTACAGGAAAGGCATTGATTATAGAAACCCAGAGATCATTAGTTGCAACCGGGAAATAGAAAAAAACATTGATTAGACACCCAGTACACTTATTTATCCTTAGGCCTTTTTAATAAGAGGGTCCCGGAGCCTCAACCGAAACAACAGCATGAAAGAGGACATATGTCATCCTTTTGAATAATAGATTACAGGAAAGGCATTGATTTTAGAAATCCAGAGATCATTAGTTGCAACCAGGAAATAGAAAAAAACATTGATTAGACACCCAGTACACTTATTTATCCTTAGGCCTTTTTAATAAGAGGGTCCCGGAGCCTCAACCGAAACAACAGCATGAAAGAGGACATATGTCATCCTTTTGAATAATAGATTACAGGAAAGGCATTGATTTTAGAAACCCAGAGATCATTAGTTGCAACCGGGAAATAGAAAAAAACATTGATTAGACACCCAGTACACTTATTTATCCTTAGGCCTTTTTAATAAGAGGGTCCCGGAGCCTCAACCGAAACAACAGCATGAAAGAGGACATATGTCATCCTTTTGAATAATAGATTACAGGAAAGGCATTGATTTTAGAAACCCAGAGATCATTAGTTGCAACCGGGAAATAGAAAAAAACATTGATTAGACACCCAGTACACTTATTTATCCTTAGGCCTTTTTAATAAGAGGGTCCTGGAGCCTCAACCGAAACAACAGCATGAAAGAGGACATATGTCATCCTTTTGAATAATAGATTACAGAAAAGGCATTGATTTTAGAAACCCAGAGATCATTAGTTGCAACCGGGAAATAGAAAAAAACATTGATTAGACACCCAGTACACTTATTTATCCTTAGGCCTTTTTAATAAGAGGGTCCCGGAGCCTCAACCGAAACAACAGCATTAAAGAGGACATATGTCATCCTTTTGAATAATAGATTACAGGAAAGGCATTGATTTTAGAAACCCAGAGATCATTAGTTGCAACCGGGAAATAGAAAAAAACATTGATTAGACACCCAGTACACTTATTTATCCTTAGGCCTTTTTAATAAGAGGGTCCCGGAGCCTCAACCGAAACAACAGCATGAAAGAGGACATATGTCAACCTTTTGAATAATAGATTACAGGAAAGGCATTGATTTTAGAAACCCAGAGATCATTAGTTGCAACCGGGAAATAGAAAAAAACATTGATTAGACACCCAGTACACTTATTTATCCTTAGGCCTTTTTAATAAGAGGGTCCCGGAGCCTCAACCGAAACAACAGCATGAAAGAGGACATATGTCATCCTTTGGAATAATAGATTACAGGAAAGGCAATGATTTTAGAATCCCAGAGATCATTTATATGACCCGGGAAATAGAAAAAAGCATTGATTGGACACCCAGTACACTTCTTTATCCTTAGGCCTTTTTATAAGAGGGTCCCGGAGCCTCAACCGAAACAACAGCATGATAGAGGACATATGGCATCCTTTTGAATAATAGATTACAGGAAAGGCATTGATTTTAGAATCCCAGAGATCATTTATATGACCCGGGAAATAGAAAAAAGCATTGATTGGACACCCAGTACACTTCTTTATCCTTAGGCCTTTTTATAAGAGGGTCCCGGAGCCTCAACCGAAACAACAGCATGAAAGAGGACGTATGTCATCCTTTTGAATAATAGATTACAGGAAAGGCATTGGTTTTAGAAACCCAGAGATCATTTATATGACCCGGGAAATAGAAAAAAACATTGATTAGACACCCAGTACACTTATTTATCCTTAGGCCTTTTTAATAAGAAGGTCCCGGAGCCTCAGCCGAAACAACAGCATGAAAGAGGACATATGTCATCCTTTTGAATAGATTACAGGAAAGGCATTGATTTTAGAAACCCAGAGATCATTAGTTGCAACCGGGAAATAGAAAAAAACATTGATTAGACACCCAGTACACTTATTTATCCTTAGGCCTTTTTAATAAGAGGGTCCCGGAGCCTCAACCGAAAGAACAGCATGAAAGAGGACATATGGCATCCTTTTGAATAATAGATTACAGGAAAGGCATTGATTTTAAAATCCCAGAGATCATTTATATGACCCGGGAAATAGAAAAAAGCATTGATTGGACACCCAGTACACTTCTTTATCCTTAGGCCTTTTTATAAGAGGCTCCCGGAAGCTTAAACAGAAACAACAGCATGAAAGAGGACATATGGCATCCTTGTGAATAATAGATTACAGGAAAGGCATTGATTTTAGAAACCCGGGGATAATTTGTTGCAACCGTGAAATCTAAAAAAACATACATTAGACACCCAGTACACTTCTTTATCCTTAGTCCTTTTTATAAGAGGCTCCCGGAGCCTCAACAGAAACAACAGCATGAAAGAGGACATATGGCATTGTCAGAGTATATGAATATTATGATGAATATTACATATGTATACATATATATGTATATATATGTATATTTTATACACTGTATATGTTAGATGAGACCTCAGGATAAATTGAACATGAGTTTATTGAACACAGCTTCTAATCCACAGGGGGTCCCAACCCCCTACTAGATGGGAAATGGGTGAATACACGTTTATCAGGATTGAAGATCAGCATAGCTTTTGAGGCACGACTTCCTGTAGTGTAAAACACACAAACATTTTTTTTCTAAAGCAAATAGCTCAGTGACCCTATTCATTTGACTATATATGCAGAGTTTTATAACTCCAGGACATTTGGTGATGAGAGAAAAGAATGTGTTCAAGGACCATTTGTCACCTAGATCCTTGTGACTTCAAAGTAAGACATGTGATACAGACACGTGTGATAACAACAGTTCTATCTCACTGACTCTCTGACATTTGAAGACGTACTGCAGACCCACAGCTGGGGGAAGGTGACACAAATAGAATTAAATACATTTTGTAAAGGGAACAATGCCAGTTTTCCATGTATGTTTGGAATGATTCATGATATATATATTGAAATTAAACACATCATATTAAATAGATAATTGCTGCAGGGGATATTTGTGTAGGAAATGGATTCAGAATTGGTGTAGATTGGATGGCCATTTTTGTGGTCCCATGTTTGGAGTGCATATATATATAAAATACTTAATCTTATTTCAGATGGACCATAGACATATGAATGCTTAGATCATTTCTAACGGTTGTTTCCATTTCTATTGCAGGCATCAATTCATGTGTGCAGAGATTGTCGAAGACATAGAGCATGCTATATCATGTGAAAATATATTAGATATATAAATGCCATAAATTTCAAAATAATTAGTAATATTAAATTGCCTTAATATAAATTATTCAATATAAATAATGTTAGACACATGTTTCATGTCAAAATGACCAGAGAGGTAATGTGATCTTATCCATCTATGATTAATATTGGGAAAGATTAGTGCAGAAAATTATGGCAGTTGTTACATGGTTTGGGGAAGTATTTCACTGTCTAAAAATGTTTAGAAATGTTAAGGATGAATTTGTTTTGTACTGTCTGCTGCCACATAGGGGCCAATACCGGTATAGCAGTTAAAGGATCTAGCTGTTAAAGAAAAAAAAAAAAAAAAGATGCGTTTCCATGGTGACCAAGGGCCAATCCAAATAGACATCCCACCTAACCAATGGGATGGTCAGATCTCGTAGGGCCACTCCCATGGTTTCATAAATGAGTGAAAAAAACTTATTTAAGTGAATGCATGAAGGAGAAGAGGGACAGATTTTTGCTGACTTGAATGATATACTGTTGGGCGTCCAAAATACATTCATTCTGAACAAGCTAATCTACCTTTTTCTCAGTGATTGCAAAAATGTACTTATATATTTTCTGAGATGAAACAAGGGATCCTTGGTAACGTATATATATAAAAAGAAAGAGGGCAGTCTGCATTTTACTAGTATTCAGCCTGTGTAGGGTTAAACAAATCCTTGCTACTAAATTATTTTATCTGTACAACTATAGAGTGATAACTCAGAATTGGGTTTTTACATAAATAATATATACAATTTCTGATGTTTTTAATAGAAGTGTATATTGTACTATTGCTTAAATTAACACTGTAAATCATATTGCTGAATGTTTGTAACTGCTATTTTAGGTCTCATTGTAATATTTTAAATGCAGCTCTGAATGAAAGATTGGGTTTAAAGTAAATTGGCATGAGCTTTGCATAGCATATTTTAAATAGTTTTTGTTTTTACGCATAGAATATTGACTCATATTCTAATCTTTACAAATAAGTACGTATCAACATGTTTATAGTTATTTACTAATAATAAAGAATTCAGATATTTAGATTTTTGTGTTCAAGATTGATATTAATATTTTGAAATATTATTAAAAATTAATTTTTGAAAAATTGATAAAAATATTAATTTTTCATATTAATTTTTTTTTATCAAAAATATAAATTTTTCATATTTCAAAATTCATAAAAATATAAATTTTTCATATTTCAAAATTCATAAAAATATTAATTCTTCATATTTCAAAATTCATAAAAATATTAATTATTTTTTTTATTTCTCTCTCTTATTGGTCAAAATTGTATTAGCGTTTTATCTTATTAAGTACAACACTAAAATAACGATGTCTTCAGCAAAAAGTAATGCTAGCGTTTCTGTGCAAGATGAAATTGTGTCCTCCCCAATGTCATCCATCAATGAAGTGATTCAGAAAAAAACGTTAAAATTAGACGCCATGAATCACATCATGACTAGACTTGATGTTGGGGACGATGTCTCCAGGTATATTAATGAGTGTAAAGATAAGGCCAAAGATTTAGTTAAAGATATGTGGTTTGAAGATGGGGAATTATACCAAATGTTACTGCAACTTAATAGATGCATGGAACTTGGGGGGCGTGATGAGTTAATTTTCGAAACTTGGCCGATCCTAATGTATTTGAGCTGTGAGATGTCTAACCAAATGGCAGGACAGAACAGACAATTAGGGCGGCTAAGGGATGAAAATAATTCATTACGAGACTTTCAAGATGCATTTATTCAGGCAAAGACAGAGGTTTTCCATGTTAGCCAAAAGGCTTCTGACTTAGATAAATATAATCAGGAATTAATGGCTGATTTTAAAACTTTCGAAGAAGAATATCAAAAGTGCCAAGATGAAAATAAAACTTTAAAAGTTAGATATCATGAGGCTGAAAAAGCATACGAGCAGGCAATAAATAAATTACAGAGATAAATTAGCAGCTATAAGGACTGGGACAGAAATGAGAGTCAAGATCCCAGACGGGAGGATAGACAAAGATACCCAAACTATAGCCCTAATTCAGGCCCAGAGGTAACTTTTTCCCCTAGGCAACTACATAACTCTGGGGGACCAGAAAATTATTACTCTTCAGATGAAAGGCACTCTAGCTCAAACAATAAGTAAGATCCAGTGATGTACCAAATAAAGTGTATGACACCCCCACAATAATTAAATTCCTAAAGAATACAGTACGCCCATTTTCTAAAGGCCTTTGAAAACGCATTATCTATAATGATTGTTACAAGTGAGCAGTTAAAAATTGAATTTCTACCCTGGGTATTTGAAAGTAAGCATCACAAATTCTTTGCTTCACTAAAGGATATGAATATTCGTTCCTGGAGTGAAACAAAACGACAATGCAGAAAAGAATTCGGACAACATCGCACTAAAACGGCAGCGAGAATAGCTGCATATGGTTTAAAATGTAGTGCAAATCAAAGTCCAATCGAATTCCTTTCTCTATTGAAGAATGCGCACAGCATGGCTGAAGATGATCCCATATTTGAAGGTTCAGAGTTTGTGAATATATTTTTTGAAGCGCTACCCACACCCATCAAAATCAACTTAGCTATAGATTTTGAGGAGAACTGTTCATTGGAATGGCTGATCAAAGAGAGTACGAAATTATACTCTATTCAGCAGTCCAGTGAACAGGGGGATAAAAGGGAGAAAAATCCCAATCCTAAAATAGTGGCCGAAACTAGGGTGTCACCTGAACCCCTAAATTTGGAGTCTAAAAAGAAAACCTATGCAGAAGTGGCCAGAGAAAACAGGCCATCTCCACAGAGGTTTAACTCTACCCCTCCCCCAACACGGGATGAGACGATGAGAGACTATAGCCAAAGCGGGGGACATACTCAGGCGAATAATTACGCCCAAAGAGAATACCCACAGAATAATGGGTACCCCCGCAAAGGTAGATACAATAGACGGCGAAGGTATTCTCAGGATAACCAGACACCCCAAGTAAATAATGCTCCCCAAAATAATAATGCTGAACAAATTGCACCCCAGGAACACCCACGCCAGGATAGAAATAGCAGCTCTAATTCTGAGGGGAACCAATGGTCCAAGAATCATTATTATGAGGCATCAAGAGATAGGCCCAGGAGTAGGGGTAACTTGTACAATCAAGTAGATCAGCTTAGTACCCAGCTAATTCGGTTGAGCGAACAAGTCACTAATATGAGTCAAAAACTTACGGCTCAGCAACCGAACAATACTTTTTTAGGGGTACAGCCAGTGGTCAGCAGTGGACCACAGGCACAGTCATAAACACTGCGGTATCACCTGAAAAGGAGGGAAGAGATATACAAAATGAAATAATAAATGTCAATGATACTAATCATGTTCTCTCCCCACAGACCGAAAACAGACAACTTAGCTGTGATGACAGGCAACCTCATCCGGGAAAAATTAACGAATCTCTTCTTTTGCAGCACTCTCTTAACCTTATTTCCACAGATGCAGTACAAAAGAATCCAGCCGACCCTGTCATAGAGGAAACAGGTAGGTATGAAGCTTCCTCTACATAGGAAAACGTGGCGAATTCAGGTAACACGTGGCGAAGCACACAGATGTATGAGAATGCCAATTTTATGTGTGAAATGGTAGAAAATGCAGGAAGATATTATGTATTAGTTGAGCTGCAAGATTCAGTCTCCAACCCTATCATGGGATTAGTCGACACTGGATCTCAGGCAACTATTTTATCCCACAGGTACTACACACAGCTAAATGAGCTACCACCCCACAAACCTAAAATAAAAGAATTTGACGGTTCTCTAATAGGAGTTGGGGGTGATTCTCTAAAAGTCTACGGTACGGCCTGGATAAAATTTAAATTGGGGAACAGGGTCATAAGACACCCTGTCATTATAGTGGATCTGCCTACTGATCGTTTAATTATTGGTAGTGATCTCCTGAAGCGATTAAGCACCATAATTGATTGCATAAATAATGTAATTTGGTCACAAGTTAAAAGGCCTATAAATTATGAAAAATCTAGTATATATCGCACCCGACATAGCTGTCACGTGGTGGAAGAGAAACCAGACGCTGTGGAGATTAATTTCAGGAATAACTCTATACCTGAAATCACTATTCTACAAATAGATGATCAGACTCCTTTAAGTGGCTCTGATGGTAATACTTTTAAAATTTCGCCTGGAAAAATAGCGAATATTTCCCTAGATGGCGATGTATTAACCATATCACTCCACAAGGGGGATCATAAAATCCCTAAGGGGGAGGCCACGCTCAATACCTCACAGGGATTGAGAGAGTTAAAGAGGATCTATTTATCCCTATACAAGTGCATGACCTTGGTAAAACCAAGTATGCTAAATTAAACTTAAAACAGGAAGCTAGCTATATAAGCGAAGGTTTATTAGCGCAAATAGCTGAACCTAAAGTGATTAAATATCTTTCTCCCCAAGACCACTGTGTCCACAACCTGGATAACAGGTCGGAAAGCTATAACATCACAGCTAAGTGCTTATTATCTATCTCTATAGGAAATAAGTCAGTGAAGCACCTGTTTTTAGTTTTAAATACTCCCCATAATCAAATATACATTGGCAATGATATCTTACATAGATATGCCATACAAATTGATTTGATTAATTCTTGCCTCTGGAGCAGGTTAAAGGGGGACCCTGAAGTATTTCAGGATGAAAATGCAGACCTGAAATCAAGCCAGCAATTGCCATATGCTTTGAATATGCAGGTATCTAGCGATGTCATAATTCCTGCTGGGGCTGATAAATTTATTTTACCCTTACAGGTAAAGAGAGGTCAGAAATTAAAAACTTCTGAAACACTGATTTGCCTCTCCCATAGAATACAAAATCTGGGTGTCACAGTAACCTACACTCCTATGGTGAATATTGGAACTGTTCCAATACATATTGTTGTGCATAACATGACCCCACAGGATATAACATTATCCAAGGGAACTACCATAGGATATGCACTGGAATCAAGTTATTACACTTTTGGATTCCAGAATAATGTAATTGGGCTAATACCTGAAGGATACTTAACTGAAGAATAATTAATAGAACAATCCTTTGCATCTATGCCAGAGGGTCTATTTAATATTCAGTCTATTTATCCCTTCAGCTCAGAGGAAGGCATCTGTAAAATTGAAGAAGCCTCTCTAGTGTTTGATCAGCCAATCAAACAGCAAGATTACAACAATACCCAGAGTCATGGGAGCAATGTAAATTATAATCAAGGGGATCTCACCTCTAGGTTGGAAGAAGCCTATGAAATAGGACAGCCTGAAATCTTTCCAGGATTTCAGCAAATAGTCGAAGAGCAAATATCCTTAGCTAATGGCTGTTCCAGCGATGATCAACGCCAACAGCTGCGAGAACTCCTGATGGAATACAAGGATATTTTTGCTAAGGATTCTTATGACTGTGGTACTACAGGCTTGCACATTGCAAGAATACAAACAGATCCCGATGCGCCACCTGTATTTGTCAAACAGTACAGACTTCCCTTAGCCTCATATGATTCTCTTGCAGAGATCATAAGGAATTTGGTAGAAAGATCTCTTATAATAATCCTATTCTAGGTGTCCTTAAGCCCAATGGACAATGGCATTTGTGTGCTGATTTAAGACAGCTAAACAAACGAGTATACATGTCTGGCTGGCCTCTACCATACATTGACCAGTGCCTTGCACAAATGCAGGGATCCAAAATATTCACTGCCATTGATTGTGCACAGGGATACTGGACCATAAAGGTACATGAAGAGGACCAATATAAGCTAGCATTCTCCTTCCAAAAGGTTCAGTATGCATTCCAGAGACTTCCATTTGGATACATAAATTCTGGACATGAATTTGCTGTATTCATGCATAAGGCTATGCCTGACGCACTGGAAAGGGGGACCTTATCTTATGTTGATGATGTTTTAATCAAAAGCACAGACTTTGAAAAGCACATCGCAGAGCTTAAACATGTCCTCAGCCAACTTAAAAGGGCAGGTGTCAAATTATCCCTGCAAAAAGCTCAATGGTGCCGCACTCGTGTAAACTTCTTGGGACATGAAGTTACCTCTGAAGGATTAAATCCCCAGAAGAAAAAGGTAGAAGCTATAGTGAATTCTAAAAACCCAACTAACTTAAAGGAATTGAGATCATTCCTGGGTATGACAAATTATTCTCGCAAATTCATTGATAATTATGCGGAATTAGCTAAACCACTACTACTTCTTCTAAAGAAAGATGTGAAATGGCACTGGAGTGAGTCTCAAGAGACAGCCATCAGAGAGCTGAAGAGAAAACTCACTCAAGCACCTTGCTTAGCATACCCTGAAGGTGGTAAACCTTTCTTCTTAGAGACAGGTTACACAGATATGAGCATGAGTGCTGTTTTATACCAAAAGCATGATAATTTGAACAAAGCCATTGCTTATGCGAGCAAAAATCTATCCCCAGTAGAAATAAAATTTAGCGATTGCGAAAAAGCCCTCTTATCTACTGTATGGGCTCTACAAAATTTCCGCAGCTATATACAGGGCGAGAAAATTATTGTAGAAACGGCCCACCAGCCTTTGCTATATTTGCAAAGTGAGAGAATAAGAGATGGGAATTTGTCAAATAGCCGCATAACAGCGTGGACTCTTTCCTTACAAGGCTGGCCCTTAGAAATTCGCTACAAGCAGAATAAAAAGAATCCAGTTGCACAGGGGCTTGCTGAACTCCACGACTGTACTGCTAGAGATCCTGGGGAAGAATTATCAGAAGATGATTTTCTGGAGGAACAATTGCTTTCCCCATATAAAATATACGAGGACCATTGTCAAACATTACCTTGGGTGTATGTTGATGGTTGTTCTTACCATGCCACTATAGATAATGAGCGCAGATTAGTCGCTGGCATTGGTATAACTTGGGCAAATGGATTCTCAAATATATCTATAGGTTTCAACATCGGACCAAGATCCAGCCAAGTTGCAGAACTAACTGCTGTTTTCAAAACCATTGAAATGACTATTGAACATTGTATTCATGAATTTGTGATCATAACTGACTCAAATTATGTGCGTGACAGTTTTGTTGAATACCTGCCAACTTGGAAAAGAAATGGCATGCAGAAAAGCAAAAACAAACCAGTCAAGCATGGCAAGTTGTTCTGCGAGATTGATAATCTGGTGGTATCCAATGATTTAACCATACACTGGAAAAAGACCAAGGGTCATTCCAGGGTTTTAGGTCTGGATAAGGAAGGCAATGACCTTGCGGATTCATTAGCCAAACAAGGAGCCATAACTGGAGAACTCCTTAATATTGACCACTTAATGGGTGCAGTTCAGGTAGAAGCCATTACCAGAAACCAGGCAAAACAACAGAGTGAGCCTAACTTGGTACAATGGAGTCAGGATTCTCCTAGTGAGGACCTGATCAATAGTCAAAAAGAAGACCCCATTGTAGGCACCTTCTATAAACACATAGAAGATCCTGAAAGCAACCCCATCTCAAAAGATGATTGTATTGGCAAAGAAGATCTTAGAATTTTAATGAAATCCAGATCACAATTCAAGTTACAGGATGGTTTGTTAATTAGAACCTCCAAAACTGGCATTCAGCAATGGGTAGTACCCACCAAGTTCAGAGGTCTAATGCTTCAACATGCCCATGATGCTCCCACATCTGGTCATTGTGGTGCCAAACTCACGTACGAAATATTGCGTGACTATGCTTTTTGGCCACACATGTTGAAAGATGTTCAAACCTACTGTCAAGGGTGTTTAATCTGCCCACAGTTCCAACCCACTGCACCAACACATAGAGCGCCATTGCAGAAAAGGGGGATGGTAATGCCATGGTCAGATATACAAATTGATTTTATTGGCCCGGTAACAAGATCATCAAGAGGTAACAAATACATGTTAACCGTAACATGCCTGTTCACTAAATGGGTAGAGTGCATTAGTGCACCTAACAATAGTGCTGAAACATGTGCAGCGTTGCTCATCAACCATGTATTTTCCAGATTTGGTTTACCCTAAAGAATCAAGTCAGATCGGGGGACCCACTTCACTAGCGAAGTGATGACCAAAAGGTGGAAAATACTAGGGGTTAAAAGAAAGCTCCATATTGCTTATAGAGCTGCCTCAAGTGGGGGTGTAGAGCGTTACAACCAGTCCATTGTTAAAATCCTCAAAAAGTTTGTGAGTGAAACGGGTAAAGACTGGGATGTAAAACTACCTCTAGTCTTAATGGCATTAAGAGCAACTCCAAGTAATGCTACCAAGATGTCACCTTTTGAACTGATGACTGGTAGAAGAATGGTTCTTCCTCAGCATCTGCTGTACCGTACATCAGACCAAAACTTGATAAACGCTGCCAATACACATCAATATGTGGAGAACCTAAGAAAACACCTGCAATATGCATTTGCATTTGCTCAAAGGAATTTAGAAAGAGCCGCAACTGCCACTAAAACCTATTATGATCTCAAAACGTCCAAAAAGGAATATGAAATAAATGATAAAGTTTATCTTTATAACTTTGGAAGAGATCAGGTTAGGGAGAAGAAATTTCTTCCCTCATGGAAAGGTCCTTTCGTAATTTCTGACAAAATATCTCCAGTGGCCTATAAAATAAGGATCCCCAAAAATGAAAGTTTCATAGATAAATGGGTCCATATCAATCAATTGCGGGCATGTCATCCCAAATCCCAACTACAAGTCATAGAGGGAGAATGAAGTGTCATATCCCCAAATGAACTAAAGACATACTGTAGTTTAAAGATGCCCAACTGATAAACATGAAGGCTCAAAATAACAAACTTTCTACATAAGAGACTGTCTATGAGGTATACGGTTGATCCTCATCAAATACCACTGACTTTAAGCCAATTCAAATACATGTGTCCTAAATCTATTTGAAGTTGGAAGGGGGATTTATGTCAGAGTATATGAATATTATGATGAATATTACATATGTATACATATATATGTATATATATATGTATATTTTATACACTGTATATGTTAGATGAGACCTCAGGATAAATTGAACATGAGTTTATTGAACACAGCTTCTAATCCACAGGGGGTCCCAACCCCCTACCAGATGGGAGCTGGGTGAATACACGTTTATCAGGATTGAAGATCAGCATAGCTTTTGAGGCACGACTTCCTGTAGTGTAAAACACACAAACATTTTTTTTTTAAAGGAAATAGCTCAGTGACCCTATTCATTTGACTATATATGCAGAGTTTTATAACTCCAGGACATTTGGTGATGAGAGAAAAGAATGTGTTCAAGGACCATTTGTCACCTAGATCCTTGTGACTTCAAAGTAAGACATGTGATACAGACACGTGTGATAACAACAGTTCTATCTCACTGAATCTCTGACATTTGAAGACGTACTGCAGACCTACAGCTGGGGGGAAGGTGACACAAATAGAATTAAATACATTTTGCAAAGGGATTAATGCCAGTTTTCCATGTATGTTTGGAATGATTCATGATATATATATTGAAATTAAACACATCATATTAAATAGATAATTGCTGCAGGGGATATTTGTGTAGGAAATGGATTCAGAATTGGTGTAGATTGGATGGCCATTTTTGTGGTCCCATGTTTGGAGTGCATATATATAAAATACTTAATCTTATTTCAGATAGACCATAGACATATGAATGCTTAGATCATTTCTAACAGTTGTTTCCATTTCTATTGCAGGCATCAATTCATGTGTGCAGAGATTGTCGAAGACATAGAGCATGCTATATCATGTGAAAATATATTAGATATATAAATGCCATAAATTTCAAAATAATTAGTAATATTAAATTGCCTTAATATAAATTATTCAATATAAATAATTTTAGACACATGTTTCATGTCAAAATGACCAGAGAGGTAATGTGATCTTATCCATCTATGATTAATATTGGGAAAGATTAGTGCAGGAAATTATGGCAGTTGTTACATGGTTTGGGGAAGTATTTCACTGTCTAAAAATGTTTAGAAATGTTAAGGATGAATTTGTTTTGTACTGTCTGCTGCCACATAGGGGCCAATACCGGTATAGCAGTTAAAGGATCTAGCTGTAAAAAAAAAAAAAAAAGATGCGTTTCCATGGTGACCGAGGGCCAATCCAAATAGACATCCCACCTAACCAATGGGATGGTCAGATCTCGTAGGGCCACTCCCATGGTTTCATAAATGAGTGAAAAAAACTTATTTAAGTGAATGCATGAAGGAGAAGAGGGACAGATTTTTGCTGACTTGAATGATATACTGTTGGGCGTCCAAAATACATTCATTCTGAACAAGCTGATCTACCTTTTTCTCAGTGATTGCAAAAATTTACTTATATATTTTCTGAGATGAAACAAGGGATCCTTGGTAATGTATATATATAAAAAGAAAGAGGGCAGTCTGCATTTTACTAGTATTCAGCCTGTGTAGGGTTAAACAAATCCTTGCTACTAAATTATTTTATCTGTACAACTATAGCGTGATAACTCAGAATTGGGTTTTTACATAAATAATATATACAATTTCTGATGTTTTTAATAGAAGTGTATATTGTACTATTGCTTAAATTAACACTGTAAATCATATTGCTGAATGTTTGTAACTGCTATTTTAGGTCTCATTGTAATATTTTAAATGCAGCTCTGAATGAAAGATTGGGTTTAAAGTAAATTGGCATGAGCTTTGCATAGCATATTTTAAATAGTTTTTGTTTTAACACATATAATATTGACTCATATTCTAATCATTACAAATAAGTACGTATCAACATGTTCATAGTTATTTACTAATAATAAAGAATTCAGATATTTAGATTAATTTTATTGTCTTAGCAAATGTATGTTTGATTGCAGGTTTAGTTTAAAGGAAGATTGTTAAATATATTCCCTGCCATATACTTACACATTGTTTAGAGAATACTGCTAAGATTTTCATAAATATACTGACAGCATCCTTGTGAATAATAGATTACAGGCAAGGCATTGATTTTAGAAACCCGGGGATTATTTTTTTGCAACCGTGAAATCTAAAAAAACATTGATTAGACACCCAGTACACTTATTTATCCTTAGGCCTTTTTAGCAGAGGCTCCAGGACCCTCAACAAAACCAGCAGCAGGAAAGAGGACATATGGCATCCTTTTGAAAATTAGATTACAGGAAAGGCATTAATTTTAGAAACCCAGAGATAATTTGTTGCAACCGGGAATTTGAATCAAACAAATGATTCGATGGACACCCAGTACACTTCTTTCTCCTTTGGCCTTTTTATAAGAGAGTCCAGGACCCTCACCAGCAGGAAATAGGACGTATGGCATCCTTTTGAACAATAGAGTACAGGTACAGCATTGATTTTACAAACCCAGAGATAATTTTGGTCAAATGTGAAATAGAAAAAAAAATTGAGTGGACACCCAGTACACCTCTTTCTCCTTAGGCCTTTTTATAAGAGGGTCCAGGACCCTCAAACAAAATACCAGCAGGAAAGAGAACATATGGCATCCTTTTGAACAATAGAGTACTGGTACGGCATTGATTTTAGAAACCCACAGATAATTGTTTGGAAAAGTGAAATAGCCCCAAAATCCATGCTTGGACTCCAACTCCAGGTCGTTCTCCTTCAGCCTTTTTATAAGAGGGTCCAGCACCCTCAACAGAAACAACTGCAGGAAACACCACCACATATGCCATCCTTTTGCACAAGCAAGTACAGGTATGGCATCCATTTTAGAAACCCAGAGATAATTGAGAGGAACCAGGAACATTTTTCTAAAAATTTGATGGGGCACCCATTACAGGTCGTTCTCCTTCAGCCTTTTTATACCATGGGCCACGACCCGCAACAGGCACAACAGCATGAAACACCACATATGCCACCCTTTTGCACAATAGAATACAGGTATGGCATAGATGGAACACGGAGATAATTTAGAGCAACCAAGAGACCGATAAAGATGCTTGGTCGGTCCTCCTCCTTCAAATTTGTGGCATTTTGCGTTCAATTTAATGGTCCACCAGATATGAGTGGTGTGCTAAGTTGTACAATTCGTAACAGTTTAATTACTAGTGTTATGTGCCTTATTTTTTTATTTGAGTTTTGTACCCACAGAGCTGCAGCAGAGGCCAGAAAAAATAGGAATGTACAAATGACTGAAAAATTTGGGTATTGTTGTAGCAACTGCTGTACCAGCGGCCAGAAAAATTGATGTTTGTAAAACATTTATAAAGCTTGTGGCTTGAACACTAGTTGTTGGCAGATAAGTCAAGCAAGTCCTCCGGCTTTATAAAAAATGCCGAGCTAATCATGTCCCGTTCCTCCTCCTCACTGATCTCACTGATGATATCTTCTTCCCCCCAGCCACATACAACACCACGGGTACCAGAGAGGTGACAAAAACGAGCACCCTGGGATGCCTGTTGTGCTTCCTCCTCCTCCTCCTCAAAGCCACATTCCTCATCTGACTCCTCTTCCTCACAATCCTCTTCCTGCGTTGCCGCAGGTCCAGCAAGCGATGCTGATAAGGCTGTTTGTGGGGGTGATGGACACCACAACTCTTCATCTTCACGCTCATCTACTGCCTGATCCAGCACTCTTCACAGGGCACGCTCCAGGAAGAAAACAAATGGTATGATGTCGCTGATGGTGCCTTCGGTGCGACTGACAAGGTTTGTCACATCCTCAAAAGGACACATGAGCCTACAGGCATTGCGCATGAGCGTCCAGAAATTTGGCAAAAATATCCCCAGCTCCCCAGAGGCTGTCCTAGCACCCCGGTCATACAAATACTCAATAAAAGCTTTTTCTTCTTGGAGCAGGTGGTCAAACATTAGGAGTGTTGAATTCCACCGTGTCGGGCTGTCGCAAATCAAGCGCCTCACTGGCAGGTTGTTTCGACGCTGGATATCGGACAAGTGCGCCATGGCCGTGTAGGAACGCCTGAAATGGCCACACACCTTCCTGGCCTGCTTCAGGATGTCCTGTAAGTCTGGGTACTTATGGACAAATCATTGTACAATTAGATTACACACATGTGCCATGCACGGCACATGTGTCAACTTGCCCAATTTCAATGCCGCCACCAAATTACTTCCATTGTCAGAAACAACCTTGCCAATCTCCAGTTGGTGTGGAGTCAGCCACTGATCCACCTGTGCGTTCAGGGCGGTCAGGAGTGCTGGTGCGCTGTGACTCTCCGCTTTCAGGCAAGTCAACCCCAAGGCGGCGTGACACTGCCGTACCCGGGATGTAGCATAGTACCTGGGGAGCTGGGGGGTGCCATAGATGTGGAGCAAGACGCAGAAGTTAAAGAGGACTCAGCCGAGGAAGAGGTTATGGAAGAGGATGAAGTAGGAGGAGTAGAGGAGGTAGCAGCAGGCCTGCCTGCAAGTCGTGGTGGTGTCACCAACTCTTCTGCAGAGCCACGCATTCCATGCTTGGGAGAAGTCAGCAGGTTTACCCAATGCGCAGTGTAGGTGATATACCTGCCCTGACCATGCTTTGCAGACCAGCTATCCGTGGTCATATGGACCCTTGCCCCAACGCTGTGTGCCAGACATGCCATAACTTCCTTTCTCACAACAGAGTACAGGTTTGGGATTGCCTTTTGTGAAAAGAAATTTCTGCCAGGTACCTTCTGCTGTGTCCCAATAGATACAAATTTTTTGAAAGCATCAGACTCCACCAGCTTGTATGGTAAAAGCTGGTGGGCTAAGAGTTCAGACAAGCCAGCTGTCAGACGCCGGGCAAAGGGGTGACTTTGAGAAATTGGCTTCTTAGGCTCAAACATGTCCTTGACAGACACCTGACTGTGGGCAGATGACCAGGAACTGCTACGTAAGAGAGACTGAGTGGAGGATGGTTGAGAGGGGGCAAGGAGGACAGCACTGGTTGACGTGGCTGAAGATGCTGAAGCAGGAGGAGGAGGGCGGCTTTCACTTTGTGTGCTGCTTCTACTCATGTGTTCTTCGCATCGGCGTTTGTGATGGGAGACCATGTGCCTTCGCAAAGCAGTTGTACCTAGGTGGGTGTTGGACTTCCCACGACTCAGTTTCTTTTGGCACAGGTTACAAATGGCATCGCTGTTGTCAGAGGCAGACACACACAAAAAATGCCACACTGCTGAGCTCTGCGATGACGGCATTCTGGTGGTGGCAACAGCATGCATTGATGGGCATCGGCGTGCTGTCTGGCTGACCCCTGGTAATGATGCATGCTGTCTGACTGTGCCACTAGCTCCTTGAGACGACCTCCCCATGCTTCCAAATCGTCTCCTCCTCCTCCTCCTCCTCCTCCTCTCTGTCTCCCCATCTGAACTTTCCCCCTCTTCTTCTTCTCTTCTAGCAGGCACCCACGTGACATCCATCAACACATCATCATCAACCGCTTCACTTGTATCTGAAACATCAAGAAAGGAAGCAGCAGTGGGTACAACATCATCATCATCATCATCACACCGTACCTCCATGTCGGTAATGCTGCCTGACTGAGACTGATCACTATTATCTACATCCTCTGTCAATGATGGTTGCGCATAACTCATTTCTTCCAAATGATGTGTCAATATCTCCTGTGACAGATCAAGTGAAGCGGCTGTGGTGCTAGTGTTGGTGGTGGCGACAGGCGGGGGAGTGGCACTGGTCACTTGAGACCTGCCCAAAGCACAGCTGGACGTAGATGGTGCGTAAAGGTTAGGAGAACTAGCAGCGGAAGCTGAAGAAGATTGGGTGTCCTGTGTTAGCCATTCAACTAGGTCCTCCTCAGAAGTTTTTGCATCCCCCCTTGCACCCGGCGTCTGAACAATGTGCATATTTGTAGGGTCTAAAGGAATCACAGCACCACGACCACGGAACCTGCGGGGTGGCCTGCCTCTGCCTGTCATTTTTTTTAAAATGGACACTAACAATACTATTACACCAATTGAGTGGTGGCACTGTGAAAGTGGGCACAGTATATGCTGTGAGACTGACAACAACAAAAAAGACGGATGTTTTAAAAATCACAAATTGTTAATTTTTTAAAATATTACAAGTACTGTGACAACAAATATGATTGTTTGGCACTAGTTGGCAAATGGGCCTGTCTGGCACACACGCTGGGAGAAAGGAAATTGCAATTCAATGGCAGTAGGAGACTGAAGAATCACAGTCAAAACAGTTATGATTAACAAAAATTCCAATCCTGTTACAATAAATATGATTGGTGGCACTAATTGGCTAGTTGGGACTGGCACACAGGCAGGCAGGCAGGAGGAAAATGCAATTCAAGGGCACTAGTAGACTGCAGATTGACAGTCAAAACAGTAATGATTGACACATTTTGCAATACTGTTAAAAGAAATATGATTGCTGGCACTAATTGGATAGTTGCGCCTGGCACACAGGCTGGCAGGCAGTAGAAAAGTGCAATTCAATGGCACGAGCAAACTGAGGATTAAGATCAACAATCAAATTTTTTTTAATTTTAATTAGTAACTATACTGTGACAACAATTATGATTGGTGTAAATAGTTGGCAAGACGGCCTGGCACAAAAGGCTGGCAGGCAGGAGGTAAATGCAATTCAAGGACACTAGGAGACTGAATACTGACAGGCAAAACAGTGATGATTGACAATTTTTGCAATACTGGCAATAATTGGCTAGGTGGGCCTAGCACACAGCAGGCTGCAAGGCAGGAGGAAAGTGAAATTCAATGGCACCAGCAAACTGAGGATTCACAACAACTATTACCAAAAATTTTAATTTTTAATTATTAAGAATACTGTGACAACAAATATGATTGGTGTAAATATTTTTCAAGTAGGCCTGGCACACAGGCTTGGAAGGCAGTAGAAAAGTGCAATTCTAGGGCACGAGCAAACTGAGGATTAAGATCAACAATCAAGAATTTTTTTATTTTAATTAGTAACTATACTGTGACAACCATTATGATTGGTGTAAATAGTTGGCAAGACGGCCTGGCACAAAAGGCTGGCAGGCAGGAGGTAAATGCAATTCAAGGACACTAGGAGACTGAATACTGACAGTCAAAACAGTGATGATTGACAATTTTTGCAATACTGTTAAAAGAAATATGATTGCTGGCAATAATTGGCTAGGTGGGCCTGGCACACAGCAGGCTGCTAGGCAGGAGGAAAGTGCAATTCAATGGCACCAGCAAACTGAGGATTCACAACAACTATTACCAAAAATTTAAATTTTTAATTATTAAGAATACTGTGACAACAAATATGATTGGTGTAAATATTTTTCAAGTAGGCCTGGCACACAGGCTTGGAAGGCAGTAGAAAAGTGCAATTCTAGGGCACGAGCAAACTTAGGATTAAGATCATCAACAATCAAGATTTTTTTAATTTTAATTAGTAACTATACTGTGACAAAAAATTATGATTGGTGTAAATAGTTGGCAAGACGGCCTGGCACAAAAGGCTGGCAGGCAGGAGGTAGATGCAATTCAAGGACACTAGGAGACTGATTACTGACAGTCAAAACAGTGATGATTGACAATTTTTGCAATACTGTTAAAAGAAATATGATTGCTGGCAATAATTGGCTAGGTGGGCCTAGCACACAGCAGGCTGCAAGGCAGGAGGGAAGTGAAATTCAATGGCACCAGCAAACTGAGGATTCACAACAACTATTACCAAAAATTTTAATTTTGAATTATTAAGAATACTGTGACAACAAATATGATTGGTGTAAATATTTTTCAAGTAGGCCTGGCACACAGGCTTGGAAGGCAGTAGAAAAGTGCAATTCTAGGGCACAAGCAAACTGAGGATTAAGATCAACAATCAAGATTTTTTTAATTTTAATTAGTAACTATACTGTGACAACAATTATGATTGGTGTAAATAGTTGGCAAGACGGCCTGGCACAAAAGGCTGGCAGGCAGGAGGTAAATGCAATTCAAGGACACTAGGAGACTGAATACTGACAGTCAAAACAGTGATGATTGACAATTTTTGCAATACTGTTAAAAGAAATATGATTGCTGGCAATAATTGGCTAGGTGGGCACACAGCAGGCTGCAAGGCAGGAGGAAAGTGCAATTTAATGGCACCAGCAAACTGAGGATTCACAACAACTATTACCAAAAATTTTAATTTTTAATTATTAAGAATACTGTGACAACAAATATGATTGGTGCAAATATTTTTCAAGTAGGCCTGGCACACAGGCTTGGAAGGCAGTAGAAAAGTGCAATTCTAGGGCACGAGCAAACTGAGGATTAAGATCAACAATCAAAATTTTTTTAATTTTAATTAGTAACTATACTGTCTGTGACAACAATTATGATTGGTGTAAATAGTTGGCTAGACGGCCTGGCACAAAAGGCTGGCAGTGGCAGGCTGGAGGTAAATGCAATTCAATGGCACTAGGAGACTGAATATTTGCAGTCCAAAAAATTATGATTTTTATTTTTTTATATACTGTTACAAGAATTATGATTGGTGCCACTAATTGGCTAGTTGGGCCTGGCACACAGGCTGGCAGATATGAGTCGTGGATGGTAGGTAGGGCAGCAATTTAACACAGTATGCTGTGTAAGTGACAAAAACACAGGCCTGATAGAAAATTAAGTTAGATTACACTAGCAAAATATTTAAAAATTTTAGATTTTAATATTACAATTATGTTAAAAAGTGCAATGCACATATGACTCTATGAGTGGTCGCACTGGCTGGCTGCTATGTAGGGCAGCAATTAACAACAGTATGCTGTGTAAGTCAGATAGACAGTTAGACACAGGCCTGATAGAAAATAAAATTAGATTACACTAGCATAATGATTTAAAGACTTTTTTGGGGGAATTTAAAGAAAAAGGTTAAGCACATACATATGAGTCGTGGCTGATAGCCTTGGTAGGGCAGCTATTAAAAACAGTATGCTCTGTAAGTCAGATACACACACGCCTGATAGAAAATACTATTAGATTACACTAGAAAAATGATTTAAATTATTTTTTGGGGGGGGGGATTAAAAAAAGGTTAAACACATATGAGTCGTGGCTAATAGACTAGGGAGGGCAGCAAGTAAACACAGTAGGCTCTGTATGTCAGCAAAACACACAGGCCTGATAGAAAATTATATTAGATTACACTATCAAACAAATTTTTTTTTTTTTTTTTATATTTAAATTAAGGTGAAGAAGATATGAGTGCTGGGTGGCTGCCTGGCACAGACCAATTAACCAAAATACTGAAAAAAATGAGGTATATTAATGCTGAGTGAGCCTGACAGACACAGGCCTGATAGTAAATGTAATTAGATTACACTAGCAAATTTTTTTTTTTTTTTTTTTTTTTAAATTTAAAATAATGTTATAAACGGATATTAACACTGGTGGCTGGCACAGAGCAATGAACCAGAGTATATGCTGTGTGACACAGGCCTGATAGAAAATGAAAAAAAATTACACTAGCAAAATAATTAAATTTTTGGTTAGTTAAATTTAAACTAATGTTGTTAGGGAGATATCAGTGGTGGCAGTAATCACAGCATATGCTGTGAGCCTTAAACACAGCCTGAAAGCCAGGCAAATGCTAATAAAAAAAAACAAGAAAAAAAAAAAACCGCACGAAATATAGCCCTAAAAAGGGCTTTTTGGGGTGCTGTGCTTGCAGCAGAGATGAGTGGAGTCCTTCTGGACTGTAGTGGACACTAAATACACTAGCCTAGCTATGTTTTTCCTATTAATGTCAGGAGCAAAAAAACACAACACGTCCTCTCATTAAGAAAGCAAGGTCGTTATGAGTCTAAAATGGCGGATTCCGAGTAGCTGGGAGGGTCTGTGAGGGAGTGTCTGATGTTGATTGGCTCTAATGTGTCAGACGGCTGTGACATAAAGGGTCAAAGTTTCCTCAATGATGACACATAGGGGCGGATCGCCATGTGTTCGCCCACAAACACGAACGCGAACAAGCTATGTTCGCTGTGAACCGTTCACAGGCGAACAGTTCGGGACATCACTAACGAGGATACCGTCTGTTCCAGGTTTGCCGCTGTGTCTACCGGACGACTGATTGGTTCCGGTCCGCCTGTACCGCACACTTGTGCTTCTCATCATGTGAGTAGGATATAAATTGCATATCACCATTTGGTTCTACAGTCTGATTTGCACTATGTGGCGCCCTCTGTCCTTTTTTTAGACCATCATCTCCTGTGTTGTGGCGTGACACTCCAGAGGAGCTGCCTCAAGTCGGGGACTCTGTCCTGATATTGGATAAGGTTATATTATCAGGACTCTAGACCTCACTATATTTATGGACTTTCCATTATACATATGTGCTCTTGATTTTGTGAACACTTGAGTGTACTATATTTGTGCTTTTGATTTTGTGAACATTAGAGTTTACTGTATATTCCGGTCTACTTGACCAACTGTATATTCTATCAAGGGATACTAACCTGTTATTTTGTGAATTATATATATCTTTTTACTTCACTCTTGTGAATATATCATACTTATCTATTTGGCGCCTCTAACAGGTACCAGTTTGGCATCTATTGCCCTCTGTGTATCTTATTTTAATCACAAGTAGATGAAAGCATGAAAAAAATATGTAATAAAGTGTTATACTGTGTATTTACTGTAAATACAGTCATGCAAAAAAGAAAGTACACCCTCTCTGAATTCTATGGTTTTATGTATCAGGATATAATAACAATCATCTGGTCCTTAGCAGGTCTTAAAATGAGGTAACTACAACCTCAGATCAACAACAACATATGACATATTACACTGTGTTATGATTTATTTAACAAAAATAAAGCCAAAATGGAGAAGCCTTGTGTGATTCAACAGCTTGTAGAACCACCTTTAGCAGCAATAACTTGAAGCAATCATTATCAGTAGGATTTTATCAGTCACTCACATCGTTGTAGAAGGATTTTGGCCCACTCTTCTTTACAAAGTTGCTTCAGTTCATTGAGGTTTTTGGGCATTCATTTATTCACAGCTCTCTTAAATTCCTGCCAAAGAATTTCAATCGGGTTGAGGTCTGAACTTTGACTGGGCAATTGGGACACCTTTTTGGAACACCTTGATTCTTTTTTTTTCCAGCTATTTTGCTGTAGATTTGCTGGTGTTCTTGGGATCACGCTATTTGAGTGGGGCACTGTAGAAATAGATTTGCAGAGTTACACTCTGTGGCCCTCTCTGCATTGGACAGTAGTGGTGCCGATCGTTGGTGGGTGGGTGGTTGGGAGGATAAGGAGGGAGGTGGGTGGCCAATCACTGGAGGGGTGGGAGGAAGTCAGGAACACTACTCAACACTACAGGCAATGACCAGAAAAAAAAGGTACAGGTGTCCCCGTGAAGGGGAAGAAGGGAGGAGGGAGGAGAGGCAATGAGGGTTATAATATATAAAAAAATCATTGGGGGAAAGTGATCTGGGAGGAGGAGGGGGGAGGTGGGGCAGCAGCACTACAGAAAAAATAGTTAATTTATTTTTAAAAAAATGCCTAATTTGCCAAAAACTGGGTACTGGCAGGCAGCTGCCAGTACCTAAGTCGGTGGCAAATAGGTAGAGTGGGAAGGGTTAGAGAGCTGTTTGGGGTTATCAGGGAGGTTGGTAGGTAAGGGTGGATACTACCCTGCAGAAATATATATAATTTAAAAAAAAAATGAAAATAAAACTTTTAAGACTTTTTCTTAAGGCTTTCTGCCAGTACTTAAGATGGAGATGACCTTTGGGGGTTGGGGGAGGGAAGGGAGCTGTTTGAGAGGGGTCAGGGAGGGATCAGGGGGTGGGATGTGTTAGGTGGGAGGCTGATCTCTATGCTAAAGCTAAAATTAACCCTACAAGCTACCTAATTAACCCCTTCACTGCTGGGCATAATACAAGTGTGGTGCAAAGCAGCCTTTAGCGGCCTTCTAATTACCAAAAAGCAATGCCAAAGCCATATATGTCTGCTATTTCAGAACAAAGGGTATCCCAGAGAAGCATTTACAAACATTTGTGCCATGATTGCACAAGCTGTTTGTAAATGATTTCCGTGAGAAACCTAAAATTGTGAAAAAATTAACTCATTTTTTAATTTGCGGTGAAATGGTGGCATGAAATATACCAAATCAGGCCTAGATCAATACTTTGGGTTGTATACTAAAAAAAAAGTATAAAGTTTTGATAGGTAAATTTTAAAAAAGGCTCTATTTCTGTTTAAATGTAGTTATGGCAAAAATGCTAAAAACGCTCTGGTCTTTTAGGGAAGTTTTTGTCTGAAATGCCTGGACCTTAAAGGGTTAAATTGTTTGAAATGGCCTTATAACCCTTCCCAGATTGATGAGCAGCAACAATTGCAGCTCTAAGATCATTGCTGATTTTTTTCCTCCTTGGCATTGTGTTAATACACACGTGAATGCTCCAGACCAGCAAATTGCTAAAACTTTGTCTTTTATAGAGGTGGTCACAATTGCTGATGATCAATTAATTAAGTGCAATTGATTAGCAGCACCTGGCTGTTCCTTAGCTTCTTAATTCCTATGTAAGCAATAATGATGTACTAAGTTTTTCACACATGGCTTCTCCATTTAGGTTTTTTTTTTTAAATAAATCAAGACACGGTGAAATATACAATGTGCTGTTGTTCACCTGAGGTTGTATTTACCTAATTTTAAGACCTACCTAGGACCAGATGATTATTATTATGTCCTGATACGTAAAACCATAGAATTCCAAGAGGGTGTACTTTCTTTTTCACATGACTTTTTTTCACATTCCAAAGTACTTTACAATGGGGAATATGTTCTAAGTATTTATAAATAGATATTCCTATATGTATCTGTATATAACTATACCTAAATAATTTATATATATATATTTTTTAGGTATATATATATATATATATATATATATATATATATATATATATATATATACAGTATATATTGTATCAAAGTAGCATCATATATATATGTAGAAATATGTATTTATGAATAAATAGAAGATATTCTTCAATGTAAAGAACATTGGAATGTGACCATATGAGAATATGCGTTTGGGTTAGCGTGTGAGTAGGGTGTTAGGTTTTTTACACTTTTTTTTGCTCCATTGACTTCTATGCGCTAATAGGTTATCGAGTGCAAACCATTCTAACTTCGTTTTTTTGCGCTTATCGTGTTAGAGCACAAGAAATAACTTTTCACTCTCAACGAGTGCAAAAATTCAACAAAAAATCCTTTATGCCTGAAAATCTTTCAATTGAATTTCACAATAACAGGAAATGCTGGAACACACACACATAAAATTAAAATGTTTTTTTTAGGATAGGAAAACTATTTTAAAAAATGAAAACAAAATCTAGAGTCCTTTTAAAAGATGTTTTACATATATTATATGTCATGGAAAACAAAATTGAGTCCATTCTTTTGGGATAATTTGTCTTTAATGTTACAGTAAATACTTCAGAGCCGGTCTTCAGAGTATTCATTAACGTAAGAGCCCTTTCCCCAGATTACATCAAATGACTATAAAAATTAAATACTGATTACAACCCAGAGAATGAAGTGGCCTTCATAGGTAAGTGCTAGAGATTATGTTAAATCGTGGCTTGTACAATCTGTATAATTATTGCAAATTCTGTGCTACATTTTATATGTTTTTGACATGTTGATCAAGATCAGAAATATTGTAGACAATAAGGGAAAATAATACTGTAGAATTTCTGCAATTTGTTGTCCACTTTTTATTGAGGGAAACAAAAAAAAAATTGATTCCATCTAAAAAAATGTGATTTGTTTGACTTGCTTAAGAAGATATAGAACCCTAATAAATATTGAATAAATTTGCTCCTTTGTGTAGCTGAGCTAAAATTAAAGCAAAAAAACATGAAAGGAGAGAAATCTATAGAGAACTGTATATAGCTCTTTTATTTCAGTTTTTTTTTTAAATTGGAAATATAACATGAAAATAATAATTTGTGGAACAGTGAAATAAATAAATGTAGTACTACTAATAATTATCATCATTTTATCGACCAATTTTTAAAAAATATTATTAACCTTTAAAAATATAGTTATTCCTTTTTATTGATATTTTTTAGTGCAATAGTTCCATGAAAGTATATCAATAAATCACTAAAAAAAATAATAAAAAAGAAAAAATAATTCAATAGAAAATCTCTACCATTACTGAAAATCCAGTTTCTCTGTAGGAAATGTATTGCAATCGTATTAATTATTGTATAAAAAATATACAATTTTATAACTTTGATAGCACCCTCCTGCTTTGCATCAGGGGCCCGATCCGATATGCAGCGTCGCCCGCAAAAGCCGGCGACGCCGAATTTTGCGCTGGTTTGGTATCCTATATACGGCGTAACCTAGAAGTTACGCTCGTATATTTCTGCCGTCGCCCGTAGTTTTTTGGGCCATAGGCAGGTATACCAAACCAGTGCAGTTTGGTATCCAATATACAGCGTAAGGACTTACGTGGCGAAAATGGAGAAATCTTACTCCATTTTCACCTCGCCACAAAATGCAGCCGTAGTAAGCCTTACACTGTCTATTGGAGCCCCTTAACTCCCTAATCTACCTGCTAAATAAAACCTAACACCTAACGCATGCGCAATGTCTATCTACCTGTCAACCGCGATCCCCCGCCGCAATCCCTAATAAAGTATTTAACCCCTAAACTGCCGCACACGGACCCCGCCGCCACCTACATTAAAAGTATAACCCCCTAATGTGATACCCTACACCATCGCAAGCTACATTACATACCCCCTAAAGTGAGTCCCTTACACCGCCGCCATCTATCTTACCTACCCCCTAAAGTGAGCCCCCTACCCCGCCGCCATCTATCTTACCTACCCCCTAAAGTGAGCCCCCTACCCCACCGCCATCTATCTTACCTACCCCCTAAAGTAAGCCCCTACCCCGCCGCCATCTATCTTACCTACCCCCTAAAGTAAGCCCCTTACACCGTCGCCATCTATTTAAAAAATATTAACCCCTAATTTAATCCCCCTACACCGCCGCCAGCTATATTAACTATATTAACCCTAATTATATTAGGGTTAATATAGTTAATATCGTTATTATATTATATTATATATATATATATATATATATATATATATATATATATATATTAAGTATAATAAACCTATCTAACTCTAACATCCCTAACTAAATTCTTATTAAAATAGATCTAATTAATATTAATATTATTAATTAAATTATTCCTATTTAAATCTAAATACTTACCTATAAAATAAACCCTAAGATAGCTACAATGTAATTAATAATTATATTGTATCTATTTTAGGGTTTATATTTATTTTACAGGTAACTTGGAATTTATTTTAACTAGGTAGAATAGCTATTAAATAGTTAACTATTTAATAGCTACCTAGTTAAAATAATTAAAAATTTACCTGTAAAATAAATCCTAACCTAAGTTACAAATACACCTACACTATCAATAAATTAAATAAACTACAAATATCTAAACTAGACATGTGCGATTTGTTTCGGATCGATTCGGAAATTCGGAAAATCCGGAGATTCGGATCAATTCGAATTTCTGAATTAAAATACTGCCGAATCTACCGAATCGAATCGAATACATCTGAATCGATTTGAATACATCCGAATCGATTCGGATGTATTCGGTAGATTTGGATGGCCGTGTATTACACTAGTATTGTACAGTATATTAGGTTTTATCACTCTGCTATGGGTTAAACCTAATATACAGTACATAATACTAGTGTAATACACAGCACATCCCACCTAACACTTACCGAAATTCCGAATTTCCGAATCGATTCGAATCGAACCGAATTGAACCAAACCGAATTATTTCCGAATCCGAAAGAATCCGAATGAATCCGAAACGAATTCATTCGAATTTTTCCGAATTCGAATAGAACCGAACCGAAATTCGAATCGATCCGAATCGATCCAAACCGAACCGAAACAAATTTTTCGAAGCTGCACAAGTCTAATCTAAACTAAAATACAATAAAATAAACTAAACTAAATTACAAAAAAAACAAACACTAAATTACAAAAAATAAAAAAATTACAAGATTTTTAAGCTAATTACACCTATTCTAAGCCCCCTAATAAAATAATAAAGCCCCCCAAAATAAAAAAAATTCCCTACCCTATTCTAAATTAAAAAAGTTCAAAGCTCTTTTACCTTACCAGCCCTTAAAAGGGCTTTTTGCGGGGCATGCCCCAAAGAATTCTGCTCTTTTGCATTGAAATAAATATACAATACCCCCCCACTACAACCCACCACCCACATACCCCTATTCTAAACCCACCCAACCCCCCCTTAAAAAAACCTAACACTACCCCCCTGAAGATCTCCCTACCTTGTCTTCACCCAGCCGGGCCAAACTCTTCATCCGATCCGGGCGATGTCCAATCAAGCGGCAGTGAAGTCTTCTTCCATCCGGGCCATGTCTTCAATCAAGCGGCAGTGAAGTCTTCTTCCATCCGGGCGATGTCTTCAATCAAGCGGCAGTGAAGTCTTCACCCATCCGGCGATGTTTTCAAGCAAAGCGGCATCTTCAATCTTCTTTCTTTGCTCCTCCGCCGCGGAGCATCCATCCGGCACGACGACTGAACGCGGAATGAGGTACCTTTAAATGGCGTCATCCAAGATGGCGTTCGTCGAATTCCGATTGGCTGATAGAATTCTATCAGCCAATCGGAATTAAGGTACAAAAATCTGATTGGCTGATTGAATCAGCCAATCAGATTCAAGTTCAATCCGATTGGCTGAACTAATATATAATACCTTATATAGGATAGCTCGAGTTGTGAGCTGAAACTGCGGGCGGCGGGGGTTCCCTCGCTTGCGCCGCAAACTACGATCTTTATCGGATCGCGCCCCAGATCTACCAGCTTTTTAAATGCTTTCCATATATACACAATGGTACTTTTAGGTTGCATTGTTGAAAAATAGAAGATAAAATTATATTTAAATATTCTTTTCGATATATTTGTACCTGAAGTTCTCTAAATTGAAATTTTATAAACACTTAAAGTACATTTTTATGCAGATATTTTTTAATGCAATATTTAATTTTGATACATATACTTGTGAAAATTACTTTAGTGCCCATTTAATTCGTCATCGTAAGTAAATAATTTAACAGTTTGTAGATTTTCATTTATATATTTAATATAGTATAGTTTAGAGGCAAATTGTTCTTAGGAAAGCAGCATATAAGAGTTCAGCTGATGAAGGAACATCCTTTAAAAAAGGCTAGGCTCTCTCCCACTGGGAGGTTAATTTCTTCTGATGACTCTTGTTTACATAAGTTTTTTTGTGGCCATTTTAGCATAGGTGGAGGTTTCAACGTGAAAAGTAGCTATTTTCAATAATAAAAAAAAAAAAGAAGGTAAAAGTGGATATTTGTAAACAATTTAATACACTCCAGTAGAAAAAAAATGATCACATTCAAGAGAGGAACATTCTAGTATAATTGGTGTTAAATATTTTTAAATCTTTAAGTAAAGATATCTGTTGAGAATTTCAGGACTTCCCTTTGACAGTCTCAGATATGGCTTTTTGAGCACAATCATTTGTAGACTGCAGAAGCTAGAAATGTTACCGGGTCAACAAAGGTAAAAAATAAATAAATCAAATTTTGTTAATGTGTCCTTTAAATTATTTGTAAAAATTGCAAAATCACCCATTTAAAATAACTTTTTTTGCGGTGGATGAGCCCAAAACTGCAGCTTTTTATTTTTTCAATTGCTGCACCTATTTCATCCATCCCTATTCTATTGGTAGTGCATGCTCCACCATAATCTGATAAAAACAAAATATAAATTGATTTATTTGACCATTTAAAAGCAATAAGAGTCCATAGTATAAAAACGGGGCACAATTTATCAAGCATACTTGCTGACGCTAGCCTTCTTACCAATGGACAGACTCTACTCTCACACGATTGGCTGTGTAAGACCAAGGGCATGGCTGAACAAGAAATGTATTGTGCAGTAATCAATATTAATATATAAATGAACAATGTCCACAGCCCACTTACCCAGAGCACTGGAGAACAGGTTCCCTAGTTGGGAACATTATCGGTTCATAACATGATATGTCTCATTGAGAGACCCAATCTGAAATGTTTTATACTTCACACAGTGCTTTCTTAAAAGATATACTGTAGGAGTACACATGTACTTTGCAACAGTATAGATCCATGCAGGTCAAACATACTTCATACTTAGATGTATGTTGCTGTAGCAAACGTAATTGCAGAAATGGGTTTGGGAGAGTGAGATATGGTTTTCAGAAATACAGTTGGTATAATAAGATACCATTTCCATAAATGCGGCTGGTACCGTGAGATACAGTTTTGCGGCTCATTAGTAGGGATGGGCGAATGTGTTTATATTCAAATTTGAGTTGATAAGAACAACTGTTCTTAAAAATTCTATAATCAAATGTTATTTTCAGTTTTCGAATGTTACTTTCGAATTCGAATGGCAATTTTGAATTTGAATGTTCATAATAGATCAAATATACACATTTGAAAATCGAATGTTGTATATTCCATTTATTGTGAACATTCGAATTTGAACATTCGAATTTGTGAACATTAGAATTTGAATTTTACATTTATAATACAGTTGTAGACTAGAAATACTATTTTGAATTGGAATATTACATTTAAACAACACAGCTGTAGACTAGAAATACTATTTTGAATTTGAATATTACATTTATAAAACACAGCTGTAGACTAGAAATACTATTTCGAATTTGAATTTGAATATTACATTTCGAAATTCAATGTGATATAAAATACATATCTAAACATTCTATTATTTGAACAAATATTTTCGAATGTTATTGAAAAATTCGAAAACAAAAATTCGGAAATAGAATGTTATATAAATATTTGAAATTCAATTTGAATGAACGAATGTATCACAATTTGTTTTAAATTTTGAATTTTTAGAAACATTCGCCAATCCCTACTCATTATTTTCAATGGTAGAAATCTTTTTTTTTTTTTTTTTTTACAAAACACATTTTAAAGTATGACAAATGCTTTAAAATGCACTATCATGACTGGGAAACGCTGCAGCTATTTTGTATGCAAGATATTAATATCCTATAGTGTTAATCCTATTAAAACACACCAAAATAGAAAACACTTTTTTAACAGCAAATTAATTTAAAAAATATATAATGAACAATTTTACAGTATAATGCAAATAGATTAGACATCATACAAACATTATGGGGTCAATTTATCAAGCTCCGTATGGAACTTGATGCCCCTTGTTTCTGGCGAGCCCAAAGGCTCAGCGGAATCAGAAGCTATGAAACAGCAGTCTAAAGACCACTGCTCCATAACCTCTCCAGATGCTCTGAGGTGGCGGACAGAAATCAACCCGATCGAATATAATCGGGTTGATTGACACCCCGCAAATCTGGTGGGGGCGGCATTGCACCAGCAGTTCCCAAGAACTGTTGGTGCAATGATAAATGCCTACAGTGTATGCTGTCGGCATTTATCGATGTGCAGCGGACATGATACTCTACTTTGTATTATGTCCGCTCGCACATTAATAAATCTACCCCATAATGTGTACTCATAATACCCCGATCAAATGTATGAATAATTTATTTACACAATGTGCTATTCTTTTGGAGGTGAAAAAAAGTGAATTTTACACATGTAAATCGCTATTGTCCCTTCACACTATAGAATTATATCATTTTAAACACTTATATTGTAATTAATGTTCATGTAGAATTGACTATACTAGTGATTTGCATAAGGTGTCACTGGTAGCTTTCTGGTAACTCTACGTTCAGCTCTGGTAACACGCAATTTACGCTAGAAATCTTGTGCAAAATACTGCTCCACATGTAATCTAAGCCAAAGTGGATTGCAAAAAATACTTCTATTCACAAAACGCACTCATGTACGTTCCAAATTTCTCCAGTATTATAATTAAATATACTATAATTTAAAAATATATTTTTAAGTTACGTAGATCAATGTTTCTGTACCACAGTCTTCAAGTTGCTCCAACAGGCCAGATTTTTATTATAGCTGAACCAGTGCACAAATTAAGTAATCAGCTGATCACTAACCATGGTTACTAACCTGCTCTCACTCATCAGCTGATTATTTCACCTGTGCACTCGTTCAACTCTAATGATAACCTGGTCTGTTGGGGGTACTTGTGGACCTTGGTTTACAAACAAAAATTTAGACTATAAACTTAGATGCAATAACATGGGCTATACAAACTGTAGAATGGCTGCATTTTGTAGTATACTATACTTCCAATCTCTTTTTTATTTATTTTTTTAATATTTTATTTATGACCAACAATGGGTACAAAAATAGTGTATATGTCATTATGCCACACATGGCGAGAAAATAAAAGTTCTGCAGCAACATAGTGTTACAATGTAGTTTGAGTATACAAGGTTAACATAAGACGTGTTCTAATACCAAAATTCAAGACATTTCAAATAGGTGATATACTAGTATATACTTCTTAGATAAAGTGTGCATATCAATATGTCGCGCTGGGCGAAAATAGATAAGTATTACGATATTGCAGCATTACAATGTAGTTTGAGTATAGAAGGTTAACATAAGATTTGTGTTCTAGTGCCAAAATTTGAGATGTGTCAAACAGATAACACATCCTTTTACACTTCCTATGTAACCACATTGTTGGGTTTTTATAATTAAAAACCTAACAGAGAACAAAACAACAACAACAAAACAAAACCAAAACCAAAAACCAAAATGAACAAACAACCAAACATAACTAAAAACCCTAACAATTGTAGCTCCTAGGTTTTTCTTTAGCCTAACAAAACAGAGGTTCCAAGGCTATCAAAAATAAGACAACAATATTGTGACACTATCAAATATAAATCAGACTAATTCAGGTATATGGCCTCTTTTCATCAGATCCTGTTTTTGAGGCTTTTATGAGTGGCCAGAAAAGGATATAGATTATCTTGACCAAGCTAAACCAAAAGGCAACCCCCTATTTTAGACATTAGAGTCTAGTTAGAGCCCAATGCCAAAGTACCTATGTGGTAAACCTAATGTCATAAGATACTGACAGTTAGATCCTTCATTATAAAGTGGTACAGGGCTAGTATATAAGGGGCACAATATACAATGGGGTATAGGAGGTTGTTATATATATTGTGTTGAGTAATAGCAAGATGTAGTAACTGCCAGAAGTTTACAGTATCCATATGAAATGGAAATAGTGTAAGGTGTCTGTCTATGCACTCTCAGCGATCTGTGAAAAATTGTCCAAATTGTGTTATCAGTCAAGGCATCCACAGGTTATTTGCCCTATGCAAGACTTCACCATATAAAAGGAATCCATTTCAATTATTGAAATTTAGCTCTAATATCAGGTATAAGTTTGATTATTTAATCTGTTTGTCTTTATACACAGAGTTATAATAGCCGTGTGTAACTAAATTAAAAGCAATAGACACCAGATGTTGAGTTAGTATAAAGAAATATTAGCATGACAAATAGGATATTATGAAGTTTTTCTAATTGAAACACAGTAGTTCATCCTTTTCCATTTAAATAAACAATAAGATTTAAGCAACAAGACCAAGGTGAAATATATGACTGGACAATATCTGATAAATGAGAAGTGTGAGATCTGAGAGGTATTCTTCCTCTTGTGTAACCAGAACACTGTATATACTCCCTATGTTATACATGGAGTCTATGGAAGGGTACATTTATGGTCAGTATATCAGTTAATCGTAAGTATAAAATTGGCTTAGGCCATGGACATAGATACCAATAAGGTAGTTGGGTGAACAATTAATGCCTTAGTGTCATCAGAATAACTATTGTTCCCAGCCAAATTATGCTGGGTCGAGCAGAGTTTTATTATGAAGTCTAACACAAGGTAGAACATGCAAATATTACAATAGAGCAGAGAGACAACAAGTGAAGTAGCCACCATTTAACTCAGCAGCAGTAAAGATTAAGGGGCCTATCTATCAAGCTCTGAAAGGAGCTTGACGGCCTGTGTTTCTGGCAAGTCATCAGACTCGCCAGAAACAGCAGTTATGAAGCAGCGGTCACAAAGACCGCTGCTCAGTAACGAGTACGATCGGGTTGATTGACAGCTCCCTGATGGTGGCCCATTGGCCGCGAGTCTGCAGGGGGCGGCGTTGCACCAGCAGCTCTTGTGAGCTACTGGTGCCATGCTGAATATGGAGAGCATATTGCTCTCCGTATTCAGCGAGGTCTGGCGGACCTGATCCGCACTGTTGGATCAGGTCCGCCAGACTTTGTTAAATAGAGGCCTAAGTATGTTCATTGTCATCGAGATTACTAATCCGGAGTGCCCATAATGCCAGTAACCAGTATTAAAGTTCATAAAAGACTGAAGAAGTAACAATAATAAAGTTTCAAACAAGCAACGGTCAGAAGGGTGCATGCTGTGGAGTGACCCAGTAACAATTGAATTGGCCGATAATGTCAACCAATGCCAACATGGACTGAGAATAAATAAGTGTACCGTAGGGGTTCAGAGCGTCTCTCATGGGGGCGATAAGCATATGGATTTTTCTGCTCTCCATCTGCATAAGCCCCATTAACAGGCCTGTCAGATCCAGATTTGCTAGTTGAATGTGCGCACATATTTTCGAGTCCGTATGCGCAGTGATTATGCAGGTCATCATATACAGCAATGGACGCAGGCGGAGTAACAGGAACTTCGGCCGCATTCTTAGCAGGGTAAGCGGTGTTGTGGCCTTTCTCCTTTTCAAGGCTTAGTATAGGATCTATGGCTGGAGCTTTAGTAGTCGCTGGGAGAGCCATAGAGGATAGCAGTGAGGTGTTCTTTGAATCCACAGTTGGCGCTATGGCAGGGTTTAAACACTCTATGCGGGAGGGAGATGCTCCGGTCACCAGAATGGTTACCGCTGCTCCCCTCTGTGAGGGAGCTGAGGCTTAAAGGCTGATGTCCACCCGTGGGCACGATGCTGAGCTACCCATCATGCTCTGTAGGGTAGGGTCGGAGATAGACTTCATTTGTCGGTGTGGCTGTTCCGTTGCTCTCACTAATGCGCATAGGTTAGAACAGGACAAGAGGAGCCGGTCTAATTTGGGCAGTAATATGGCTTTTATTTCTTCCAGAGCGTAGGTGTCAATATACATTTCTTTAATGATGAGCATCTCCATTACGTAGGGTCAGAGTAAATTTATGTACAGTGTGGCAGGAAATCACCCATCACTATGCCAAACGGTTTATTGTTTATATCTTGCTTCTCGGGGGCCAAGGGATAGCATGCCTCGATCTAGTAGAGTTCTCGGACACAAATATTGCCAAGAGACGGAAGGATGGTTCTAGCCACTTTTAACTTTGAGCTACTTGGAGCATCAGGAGTCCGTGGCCATCTTGGAAAACCGCCCACCGGATGTAATCTCTTTTTTATTTTATTTTTTCAAACAAGAAATGTATTTAGTCTTTTCATATTACTGTCCTATGTTCTGCTGAGAATTCCAGTGTCTTATACATTTGAATAAAGTATTAGAAAATTATTTTTAGCCTCTTGTCTAAGATTATGATTAAAACCATCACCTGGGACATGCCCACAATAATGGGCTGAACCTGCAAGTAACGCTAATGTTATTTATGTTAGTTATTGAAATGCTAATTATATCTGGGAAAGTTAAATAAACAAAGCATCTATTTAACATAAAATCTCCCACTCTCCCTCCTACCCCCCCCCACTGAGAATTGTAATTAGTGTTATTGTCTGCTATTTACATAGCTTTTTTTACACAGAAAATATTTCTTACTCATATTTTCAGTGCATATACCAGATAAAATTAGGTATTTCAAATAAAAAATAAAGGTAAAGTACCCATTTGTAAACAAATACACTCCAGCAGGTAAAATGGACCCCTGGGAACACATTAAAGGGGAAAAAATAGAGAACAATGCCCCCTTAAACAGCTATCCATAAAGCTTACTGTTTGAGTGGAAAGTAAATTACTTACTGCCTACTGGATCATTATTTTTTTATACTTCTCTGTTTACCCAAACTAGTCAAATGTAAATAAAAAAATAAAAATCCAATTTGTATATTTCTTTGGGATACTAAGCAATGATTAATATACAATTTTTGCTTCTCATAAGGCAAACTTAACATTTTAGAAAACAGCTATTTATAAAGATAGAGTTGGCAAATCAGACCATGGTGCCATTTTACATACTGAAGGGTATCTCTGATGTCCCTGAACTTCAGACTATGATATTTCTTCTGGTTCTTCTCATATATCTCATCACCCTTGGTGGAAATATGACTATTTTTCTGCTTATCTGCCTGGATAATCAGTTGCACACACCTATGTATTTCTTTCTAGGAAATTTATCTCTCCTGGACATGTGTTGTACAACTCTCACTCTACATAAGGTCCCTCTGAACTACATATCAGGGGATAACAGTGTTTCTTTACCCGCTTGTATGACACAGATGTATTTAATTCCATCTTTAATGGCTGATGAACTGTTAGTAATCACTGGCATGAGTTTTGATCGTTATGTTGCCATCTGTAACCCTTTGCGCTATCATATGATCATGAACCGTAGACTATGTGGTCTGTTGGCGACCATCTGTTGGGTACTTGGGTTTATTTATATTATTCCTTACATCATCCTGTTATTACGTTTTACTTGCTATACTGCTAATGTAATAAACCACTTTTATTGTGATCTTGTCCCCTTAATTAAGATGTCGTGCAGTGATACCACTGCTCTTGAACTTGTTATTCAGTTTGAGGGAACCTTGCTTGGCGTTTTGATCCCTATTTCTCTAACCTTTATTTCTTACATTCTTATCATTGCTGCCATTCTGAGAATTAGTTCTAGCACCGGGAGACGTAAATCCTTCTACACGTGTTCCTCACACCTCACAGTTGTCATTCTTCTATACACCACTCTCATCTGCCAATACCTGACTCCAACCTCAATGGACAGCTTGGATTATAACAAGCTGTTTTCTCTTTTTATTGTAGCTGTCGTCCCCATGCTCAATCCCATGATATATAGCTTAAAAAATAAAGATGTAAAAGCAGCACTGAAACGGAGATTGAAGTTATTGTAAGAAAGACACCAATACCAAATTATGCATCTAATAATTGTTTTATATTATTTATTGCTAAATCTTTTATTAATATTTTTCTCATCAGTTATTCTATTGTGTTTAAATCCATTAGAAGCACATTTTTTGTAAATCAGTAGCCTGCCTGAAATCTAGAACATCTGGATTTTCTAGTTTTAAATGGTGTGTTAGATAAATTGTGGGGAAAACTGAAATATCATCCATATATGATATGATTTATTTATAAGGAAATTCATTTGTTCAAATTGTAAAAATGTAACTTCTGAAAACCTTTATTTCATTCATCCTCCGAAGTTTGAAATCTACTAATGAAATGACCTACACAATTCCCTGCCTAAACAGTTTATCTAGATAACAGATCCTCCTTTGGTGAGGGAGACAGGACGTCCAACAGGTAAATGCAGTGTACTCTGATGACAGGAATGAACTAATTCTAACACTTGTGTATATAAACAAGAAAGCAACACACTGTGATCCTGGAAACTCTTGAATATACAATTCTGTCTGGAAGAAATTACTAACATATATAAGCATATAAAATTGTGATTTTACATGAAATAACTTGTTTATATAATATTCATGTAGTTAATATAGTGCACATCAGTACTGCATAAATGTACCAGTATGTAAGTTTAGGATAACCATCTGATGCCCAGCACATGATACTAACTATGAGATAACAAAATAAAAAAGCCCCCCAAAATAAGAAAGCCCTACCCTACACTAAATTACAAATAGCTTAAAAGGGCCTTTTGCAGGGCATTGCCCCAAAGTAATCAGCTCTTTTACCTGAAAAAAAAAAATCCCCCCCAACATTAAAACCCACCACCCACACAACCAACCCTACTCTAAAACCCAACCAATCCCCCCTTAAAAAAAAACTAACACTAACCCCCTGAAGATCACCTTACCGGGAGACGTCTTCATCCAACCGGGCCGAAGTACTCAACGAAGCTGGGAGAAGTCTTCATCCAAGCCGGGCGAAGTGGTCCTCCAGACGAGCAGAAGTCTTCATCCAGATGGCATCTTCTATCTTCATCCATCCGGCGCGGAGCGGGTCCATCTTCAAGACATCCGACGCGGAGCATCCTCTTCTTCTGATGGCTAAACACAGAATGAAGGTTCCTTTAAATGATGTCATCCAAGATGGCGTCCCTTCAATTCCGATTGGCTGATAGAATTCTATCAGCCAATCGGAATTAAGGTAGAAAAAATCCTATTGGCTGATGCAATCAGCCAATAGGATTGAACTGGCATTCTGTTGGCTGATTGTAACAGCCAATAGAATGCCAGCTCAATCCTATTGGCTGATTGGATCAGCCAATAGGATTGAACTTCAATCCTATTGGCTGATTGCATCAGCTAATAGGATTTTTTCTACCATAATTCCGATTGGCTGATAGAATTATATCAGCCAATCAGAATTGAAGGGACGCCATCTTGGATGACGTCATTTAAAGGAACCTTCATTCTGTGTTTAGCCGTCGGAAGAAGAGGATGCTCCACGTCGGATGTCTTGAAGATGGACCAGCTCCATGCCGGATGGATGAAGATAGAAGATGCCGTCTGGATGAAGACTTCTCCCGGCTTCTTTGACGACTTCGGCCCAGTTGGGTGAAGATGTCTCCCAGTAAGGTGATCTTCAGGGGGTTAGTGTTAGGTTTTTTTAAGGGGGGGATTGGGTGGGTTTTAGAGTAGGGTTGGTTGTGTGGGTGGTGGGTTTCAATGTTGGGGGGGAATTGTAATTTTTTTTCAGGTAAAAGAGCTGATTATTTTGGGGCAATGCCCCACAAAAGGCCCTTTTAAGGGCTATTTGTAATTTAGTGTAGGGTAGGGCTTTTTTAATTTGGGGGGGCTTTTTTATTTTGTTAGGGGGATTAGATTAGGTGTAATTAGTTTAAAAATCTTGTAATTTCTTTATTATTTTCTGTAATTTAGTGGGGTTTTTTGTACTTTAGATAATTTTATTTAATTGTAATTAATTGTATTTAATTTAGGTAATTAATTTAATTATAGTGTAGTGTTAGGTGTAATTGTAACTTAGGTTAGGTTTTATTTTACAGGTAAATTTGTCTTTATTTTAACTAGGTATTTATTAAATAGTTAATAACTATTTAATAACTATTGTACCTAGTTAAAATAAATACAAAGTTGCCTGTAAAATAAAAATAAACCCTAAGCTAGCTACAATGTAACTATTAGTTATATTGTAGCTAGCTTAGGGTTTATTTTATAGGTAAGTATTTAGTTTTAAATAGGAATAATTCAGTTAATTTTAGTAATTTTATTTAGATTTATTTAAATTATATTTGTTAGGTGGGGTTAGGGTTAGGGTTAGACTTAGGTTTAGGGGTTAATAACTTTATTTTAGTGGCGGCGACATTGGGGGTGGCAGATTAGGGGTTAATAATATTTAAATAGTGTTTGTGATGCGGGAGTGCGACGGTTTAGGGGTTAATATATTTATTATAGTGGCGGCAATGTCCGGTTCAGCAGATTAGGGGGTAAAATATTTATTTTAGTGTTTGCGGTGTGGGAGGGCCTCGGTTTAGGGGTAATAGGTAGTTTATGGGTGTTAGTGTACTTTTTAGCACTTTAGTTAAGAGTTTTATGCTACGGCGTTGTAGTGTAAAACTCTTAACTACTGACTTTTAAATGCGGTACCAGTCTTGACAGGAGAAGGTCTACCGCTCACTTTTTGTCAGACTCGTAATACCGGCGCTATGCAAGTCCCATTGAAAATATAGGATACACAATTGACGTAAGTGGATTTTCGGTATTTCCGAGTCTGGCCAAAAAAGTGAGCGGTACACCTGTACCTGCAAGGCTCGTAATACCAGCGGGCATTAAAAAGCAGCATTAGGACCGGCCAACGCTGCTTTTTAAGGCTAACGCCAAACTCGTAATCTAGCTATACGTTTTCCTTAATAAAATGGGTTTATGGTGTCACTAAAGGTTTAATGTATGTTAAAACTGCTTAAGGATAAATTGTTGTGAGTTCATTCAGCGAAATATTTAAAGGGACACTGAACCCAAATTTTTCTTCATTCTCTTGGTATGTTTATTTGAAAACATACTTTTTAGCATGTAAGTTTAGATGCCGGCCCATTTTTGGTGAACAAACTGGGTTGTCCTTGCTGATTGGACAGCACCAATAAAAAAGTACTGTCCGTGGTCCTGAACCAAAAATTTGCTGGCTCCTTAGCTTAGTTGCCTTCTTTTTCAAATAAAGATAGCAAGAGAATGAAGAAAAATTGATAATAGGAGTACATTTTTGGGTTTAGTGTCCCTTTAAGATATGCATGTTGATATGAAGTTTTGTATATATGTTAAAATCGCTTCAAAGCTGGACGAGGTGCTTGTTTTTTATCTGCATTTTCTGGCTGTTAATTAATCGAGCTAAATGCTTTTCATGCTTATCAATGTTTCTTAGCTAGGAAATCTGAGGATACAATGATTTGCTTAAAGCCTTATTGAGCTAGCTTGATTTTAAAGTCATATTTACATTATAAATTCTGTGTGCCAATAATAGCACTTTTAGTTTAAGGTTCTCCTAAAATGATATATGTTTCATGCATGTAAGGACTGATAAGAGATTTAGCAAGTTTCAACCTGCCTGAGGTATATAATATATATTGTTTTTGCAAGTGAAGTAACTAAGAAAATGACGATGATGTGTGTGATTTTAGGTCACATTCTAGTGAATAAAAGAAAGTTTTTCTGGCATATGATTAATAAAGTGATTTAAGAATGTTGTTATGTGAGTATGTGCAAGATTTATGTAAGGAGTTTATGGAAAAGATGAATAAAGAAAAATTAAGGCTATAAGCTGTATGTTATTAAATGTATCTAAATCATTTAGGGTGGTTCTCTATCTCTTTGCAAGTAATTCAATGAGTTGTTTATTAATTCTGCAATAAACTGGTAACATAACACTGTGTAATATCCTTCATGCTGCATTAGTTTAGTTGTTTGATTTAAATGGTGTGTAAGAATTAGTGTAAGTCCCCTAGTGACTTTAGAAATGACTATAAGAAAGAGAGATTTCATTTAAGTATATACAGGTTCTGATACAGTGTAAAGAAGTAGAATTCTAATAGTAAATAAGACAAGTTTCCTAGACATGGCTGGTTTTATATGTATTATACACATGGTAAATGCTTAGCCCCTAATATATTATTGTAGATTATTATTCCCTTCAGAAATTATCTTTTGTTGTATAAGATGGGTTTGTTTAGTCAGAGAGCTGCAAAAATGTTAAATATCAAATTGTAGCAAAACATAAAATCATTGTGTATTTATTATAGCCCTGGCTATATCAAAGTATAGCATAGCATGCCACAGGTTAACTACATATAATAATAATAATCATGTAATTGTAACAGCAACATGGCGGGTTACTGCCACCAGAGTTCTAAAGCTTTTTCCAAATTATTTGTGCCAAACTTCTCCCAAAGTGATTGCATTATTAGCGTGATCTCCTAGTATTGTGCATGGTAAAATTTACAATGCCATAGCAAAAAAGGTTGTTATATGAATTTAATTATTTTTAGTGTTTTGCTAGAATATAGTACTTCTAAGTGCTGTATTTTAATGAGTGTAAGTATATGTACCTGCTTGCAGGCTGATTGTGTTTGTTAAACATTTTTGCTGGCTCTTAACATTTTGTTTTGCATAGTGGATGGTTGTTTTAAGTGTTTTCCAAGAGAATGTTTTTATTTTTTAGGGAATATGTGGGGAAGGGTACCGTATGAATGGAAAAGATATTGAGATCTATATGATTTTCCCTGATTTGAAATATACTTCTCCATTTAGGAGTGCATGGTTTGTCTTTTAGCTTGCTGTCATATTGTGTTTGCATGACATACAGGGGCCTATCTATCAAGCTCCAAAAGGAACTTGACAGCCCGTGTTTCTGGCGAGTCTTCAGACTCGCCAGAAGCATCAGCTATGAAGCAGCGGTCACAAAGACCGCTGCTCCATAACCCTGTCCGCCTGCTCTGAGCAGGCGGACAGGAATCGCAACAATTTAACCCGATCGAGTACGATCGGGTTGATTGACACCCCCTGCTGGCGGCCCATTGGCCGCGAGTCTGCAGGGGGCGGCGTTGCACCAGCAGCTCTTGTGAGCTGCTGGTGCAATGTTAAATGTGGAGAGCGTATTGCTCTCCGCATTCAGCGATGTCTTGCAGACCTGATCCGTACTGTCGGATCAGGTCCGCAAGACATTTCTTAAATATGCCTCACAGTGTGTTTCACGTGAACAAAAAGGGGGGAGTATTTGATGAGTATCTTTATTTATGTGATTAGTATCTTTATTTATGTGATTTGTATCTTTATTTATGTGATTAATATCTTTATTTATGTGATTTGGGTGATTGTTTTTAAGTAACAAAATATTTGTATTTGCAGGATGAGATCATGGAGCTGTATCCATAAAAACACTAACTAAATGTTTTTTTGAGTTTTCCATATTTAGGTTAAGCTGTACAGATTAAAATTCCATAGTGCACTCTCCAAAAGATTGAAGATTAAATGCAAGTAAAACTTTTAAAACAAAGAAATGCCTGGCGCCTAGGTGAAGATGGAAAATAAAGACTTTGTCAAGTTTGCTAAACCAATATACTACAGTAAAAGTTGCTGAACCATCTTCTTGGATCCATTCTTCGCATTCAGACAGCTGATTCATATTTGGAAAATTATAAACATTACATTTCATAGCTTTGCTGAATAGAGTAGCGCTAGGTTCATTTTTAGCAGCTCAAGGAGGAGAGTGTGGAAAAATTTAATTTTAAATCAAATGTTTTTATTGACTGTTTTATTTCTCATTGTTGTTGCAAGCCTTAGCAAAAGTTACATAGCATATCCACATATCCTCTTGCCAAAGTATAGCAGTTTTTATGGCTTCGTGGTCAGGTTTAAGGTATTTTAAAATTGTATAGAGTAGCTGGAAGTTTTTCTAAGTACCATAAACATATACAGCCTGTGGTTATATACCCACAATGTTTCCCTGGATTTACATGACAAAGGATAAGTTAAGGAATTAAAGGACATTGTGATGCTTACAAAAGAGAAACATTCTGTTGGGCATAATTGTGATTGTATCAGGGTGCGTGCTTAACTTGTGCTGTTTGTTTTACTACTTAGATTCCTTCTGACATAAGTGTCTGTTTGCTATGGGATCTGGCTGCTGCCCTTGTCTACCCCCTGAACAAACCATTGTACAGCCCGCATGTACCTGCGGATGGACATTTCCTCATGTGCAGAGCACCCCAAGTGCAAATGGACTATTATATTGAAGCAGAGTGTCTGAGAGAGATGGGGCTCTAAGAAGGCAAAGACTGTTGTTAAAGTGATAAGGGGCTACCCAGAGATGCTTGTGCTGTTCCCATGTTATGCTTCACTGTGGAGAGTGTATAGAGCAGGGAACTGACAATGCTATGTGGGGGTGCTAGCTATGCAGGTTGAGAAATAAAGATACAGTGTTGATTGGGGGTAGATGGGGGTTTGGCTGGGTCTTTATGCAGATAGACCAGTAGTTTGGGGATTCTGGGAGGTAGATAGAGAGTATTGGAGAGACTGTACCAATATGCAGTGACAAACTGTGCCCTATTGGCCTATTCAGCATTTATTATATTTAACTATTATAGCAATAGGTTTGTATGAATTTCTCTACAGTATTCTCACATAGATTCATGTTATAATTAATGTTATACCTTAATATTAGGCTAACATTGCTATTAATACATTTACAAATTTTCTGTGCCATTTATATAGCTGTTAACTGTTTTAAATATTGTTCAATGGGTCACCTACTACTTTGTTGGTACCTGTCATATCTCGACGAACCTTTCCCTTTCTTTTTATGGTATGTTATTCTGTTATTAAAAAGGGGGTAATGTAAGAATAAATATTCTGACTCCATTTTATTTAAGCACAATTTTAGCTAAGTTCATTATAATTTAGTTTATTATGCTGTGATGAAATATGCTGATTTGAGTTCCTCGTAGAACAACTTTATCTCAAAAATGTGTCCTGTGTCATTGCTATTTCTTTGGCTGAATGCCTGGATACACTTTTATCTAAGTTTCACTGTGTCTTAGTGTACTCCTTTGTTTTTACTGTGGTCCTTTGTTTTTAGTTATTCTATGTAAAATGGTCAGACTATACTACATCACTGTATTGCCATATACCATGTAACTGTTTTAGGCGAGAGGGGTGATCTGGAACACGGTAAAATACTGGCCGTAGCCGACAAAAAACAAATACAAGGAAACTGCTTCCCAAAAATCACCTGGAGTGCCGTAGTGAGCGGTTGATCAAACCAGAGTAAGCCAAAGGGAAACACACGAAGTAGCAGGCACTTCTCAGTTAGAATAAAAAAAAAGTGTGAGAATCCGGACAGAGTACAAACACAGAAGGACTGTCTTACGCGGCTCGTGCCCCCTAGTGGCACTTAATCATAGGGTCTATGATTAAGCGCCACTAGGAGGTGCAAAACGCGTAAGACAGGCTTTCTGTGTTTGTACTCTGTCTGGATTCTCACAATTTTGTAAGATTTCCAATAAATTGTTTTTTATCTTTTATTCTAACTGAGTAGTGCCTGGTACTTCATTTGTTTCCCCATGTAACCGTTTTACCTTCGTAAGCACAGCCCTGCTAAAATAAACATTGCAGACTTAGACTATATTCTGTGTGCATCTGATTTTGCTCTCCAAGGGCTTGTATGGTGAAATACTCAATTCAAGGTGATAAGTGTAGAATACTGACTAAAGTGATAAGTGGTATCCTGGCCCTGAAAGGACCTGTAACAATTCTGGTGTCAGAAGTGGGATTCACACAGGATAAGTAGAGCAGTTATTCTGCTTTTCCCTCTGTGAATCTGGACCCAAGGTATGGCTATTTTAAAGGGCCAGTAAACCTAGCAAATAATGTTATATATAATTCTGCACATAGTGCAGACTTACATAAGATTAGCTTAGCACCAGGTTTCTAAAGCAAATTTTTAGATAGATAATTAGCAAAGAAAACAGAACACCACTCATGGCTCTCCTGAGCGGGTCTGTTTTCTTCTGCTAAGCGCATCGCGGGCATGCTGTCTAGTCCAATCGCGCTATTAAAATCAATGTAGCTCGCTCCCACTCTGGTCTGTTAGCGGGAGCGAGTTACATTGAGTTTAATAGCGCAATCGGGCCGGCTGTGATTAGACAGCGTGCCTGCGATGTGCTTAGGAGAAGAAAACATACCCGCTCAGTAGAGCCAGGAGCGGCGTTCTGTTTTCTTTGCTAAATATATATCTAACAATTTGCTTTAGAAACCTGGCGCTAAGCTAATGTTATATAATTCTGTACTATGTGCAGAATTATATAATATTATTTGCTAGGTTTACTGGCCCTTTAATACTATATAAGGGGGTTAGAGTCCCTCTGAGAAAGAGTTTTGAGTCCCTCTAAGCAGGTTAGAGTCCTGCCATAAAATGGGGATAAAGTCTCACCGTATTTAAGAGTTAAAGTCCCTCTGCAAGTTAGAGTCTTGCTATCACGGGGTTAAATTCCCACCGTATTTAGGGTTAAATATATATATATATATATATATTGATAGATAGATAGATAGATATATAGATATAGATATAGATATCACTGGAGCTGAGGTAGCATTTGCTTAGGCCCCCTCTTGCTACCTAATGTCATTCAATGGGCTCCATGTACTAAGAAGTGTAAGCATGAATTTTTACATGAATTGTAACATGTTCCAATAAAGGAACAACTTTAAGAGAAACACAAGGTGCTGAGGACATTCTATATTGTGGAAACGCTTTGCAGGTATGCAGAGACCTCAGTCTGCAGTGGCACCTGCTTTGTAATTCCTGGTTGCTGAGTTGGATATAGTAATTTATTCATCTTGGAGCCCTTGAATGTATGAAGCAGTGAACATCAAACTATTGCTTCTGCTACTCTTCACCACTTCTGAGTTTGCGGAGAGACATCACTCCAAACACTTTTGCTCTGGGTAATTGACAGGCTCTTCTTCCACTCAAGAGAAGGGTATGGCATTACAAACTCGTTTGAGTGAGTAATAATACATATGGCAGGAGATGAACCGTGTTTGCTGCCTGTACATCACAAAGCCATGAGGGCAGGTTTGCAAGTTGAGAACCTTGTCTGACTGGCATTTAGTACGTCAGCAAATATGGTAGGGGTAATCTGTGTATTTTGCTAATGCATAAAACCAATGTTCCATCCGAAAACAATGTTTGCTCTTCTAATAAATAATTGGAAAGGGGTTGTCCTTTTAATTTTTGAATTTAGTAAGTGAAAAATTGGTCCTGTAAACATGTCATTAAAGGTACAATAAAGGTTTGTTGTACTATAAAACTCTGTGTAATAAAACAACTTTGCCGGATTCTTTATTTATTTTTTATCCTTTTTCCTGTAATTTAACTGAAAATTGCGGCCATCACAATTTCTGTTAGAAGCAGAAGTGAAGTTTCCAGACTTACACTTCTATATTAGACTCAATCATTTGTTGCACACTCTAGTGACTGATAGCTGTCACTGATTGGCCTCAGCAGAGAAGAAAACCTAGGTTACAACTTTGCAGTGCTAATTGCTTTATGGATACTAAGAGACCTATTTATCAAGCCGCCAACTATGCTGCATTCAACGGCACCAATACACTCACCTAACATTGCCTAAAATTGCAGCTGCAGTCCAGAATACGCTCTCCATATTTATAAAAAAAGCTGTCAAAAACTGTTGTTTACTAGCAGTCATCGATCTCGCTGCTATTCAGCCGCCACTATACTAAAATGTTTAACCCCTATCCCGCTGCTCCTGGACCACGCAGAAACTAAATAAAAGTATTAACCCCTATCCTGCTGTTCCTGGAGCCCACCGCAACTAAATAAAGTTATTGACCCCTATCCTGCCACTCCCGGAGCCCTCCGCAACTAAATAAATGTATTAACCCCTAAACCCCTGGCCTCCCACATCACTACCACTTACTAAACCTAATAACCCCTAAACCGCCAGCCCCCCACATCACCATAAATTAAATTAAGCTATTAACCCCTAAACCTAACAACCCGCTAACTTTACATTAAATATTAACTCATCCCTATCTTATAATAAATTTAAACTTACCTTTAGAATTAAAATAAACTATATTAAACTACTAATGAACCTACCCTATTATACTAAAAATACATTAAACTATATTAAACTATTAATTAACCTACCCTATTATACTAAAATTAAATTAAACTAACAATTAAATTAACTATATTACATATTTAAACACCTAACCCTACTCAAATTATTTAAATCTACTATTAAAAATTACTAAGTTACAAAAAATAACAACTACGTTACACAAAATAAAAAACACTGTTACACAAAATAAAAAATAAATTATCAAATATTTAAACTAATTACACCTAATCTAATAGCCCTATTAAAATAAAAAAGCCACCCCAAAATAAAAAACCCCTAGCCTACAAAAAACTACCAATGGCCCTTAAAAGGGCCTTTTGCGGGGCATTGCCCCAAAGAAATCAGCTCCTTTACCTGTAAATAAAAATACAAATACCCCCCAACAGTAAAACCCACCACCCACACAACCAAACCCCCCCAAATAAAATTCTATCTAAAAAACCTAAGCTTCCCATTGCCCTGAAAAGGGCATTTTGATGGGCATTGCCCTTAAAAGGGCATTTAGCTCTTTGTCAGCCCAAACCCCTAATCAAAAATTAAAACCCACCCAATAAACCCTTAAAAAACCTAACACTAACTCCCAAAGATCCACTTACAGTTTTTGAAGACTGGACATTCATACTCAACGAAGCAGCAGAAGTCCTCAGCAAAGCCAGCAGAAGTCTTCATCCAAGCCAGCATAATAACTGGATAATTTAATGCTTTCATATTTAAGGCATTTCAATAAATTAGAAGAGCACCGATATAGATAATGTATAACAGTGAAGTCTAGATAAACACTGTAAGAAACACTATGGTCCTGTTAACAGTTGGCTAGATTACGAGTTTTGTGGTATAAGTGAAAAAGCAGCGTTATGGCTCTTTTTCACCACCGCTGGTATTACGAGTCTTGCAGGTATATCTGTACCGCACACTTTTTTGGTCGTAACGCAATGTAACTACCGCAGCTTTCAAAAAGTCCTTTTTCAATGGGACTTCCATAACGCCAGTATTAAGAGTTTGCCTGTCTGGCTAAAAAGTGAGCGATACACCCTATATCGTCAAGATTCATACCGTAAACTGAAAGTCGGTAGTTATGGGTCTTACGCTACAAAGCTGTAACATAAAACTCATAACTAAAGTGTTACAAAGTACACTAACACCCATAAACTACCTATTAACCCCTAAACCGAGGCCCTCCCGCATTGCAAATAATAAAATACAATTATTAACCCCTAATCTGCCGCTCCGGACATCGCCGCCACTATAATAAACATATTAACCCCTAATCCGCCACACTCCCGCATCGCAAACACTAATTAAATATTATTAACCCCTATTGCTGCAACCTACATTACTGTTATTAACCCATAATCTGCTTCCCCAAAAACGCTGTCATTATACTAAAGTTATAAACCCCTAAACCTAACTCTAAGTGTAACTCTAACACCCCCTAACTTTAATGTAATTAAAATAAATCTAAATAAAAATTACTATCATTACCTAAATAATTCCTATTTAAAACTAAATACTTACCTGTAAAATAAACCCTAAGATAGCTACAATATAACTAATAGTTATATTGTATCTAGCTTATGTTTTATTTTTATTTCACAGGTAAGTTTGTATTTATTTTAACTAGGTAGAGTAGTTAGTAAATAGTTATTATTAAAATAAATACAAATTTACCTGTAAACACCTAACCTTACATTACAATTAAATAAATTACATTAATTAAATACAATTAACTAAATTACAAAAAACAAACGCTAAATTACACAAAATAAAAAAGAAATGATCAAATATTTAAACTAATTACACCTAATCTAATAGCCCTATCAAAATAAACCCCCCCAAAATAAAAAAAACCCTAGCCTACAATAAACTACCAAAGGCCCTTAAAAGGGCCTTTTGTGGGGCATTGTCCCAAAGAAATCAGCTCCTTTACCTGTAAATAAAAATACAAATACCCCCCAACAGTAAAACCCACCACCCACACAACCAAACCCCCCAAATAAAATTCTATCTAAAAAACCTAAGCTCCCCATTGCCCTGAAAATGGCATTTTGATGGGCATTGCCCTTAAAAGGGCAATTAGCTCTTTGTCAGCCCAAACCCCTAATCAAAAATTAAAACCCACCCAATAAACCCTTAAAAAAAAAACTAACACTAACTCCCAAAGATCCACTTACAGTTTTTGAAGACTGGACATCCTTACTCAACGAAGCAGCAGAAGTCCTCAGCAAAGCCAGCAGAAGTCTTTATCCAAGGGGGCAGAAGTCTTCATCCAGATGGCATCTTCTATCCTCATACATCCGGCGCCGAGCGGCTCCATCTTCAAGGCATCCGGCGCGGAGCATCCTCTTCTTACAATGTCTTCTGAAGAATGAAGTTTCCATTTAAATGACGTCATCCAAAATGGCGTCCCTTACATTCCAATTGGCTGATAGAATTCTATCAGCCAATAGGAATTAAGGTGGAAAAAATCCTATTGGCTATTCCAATCAGCCAATAGAATGCAAGCTCAATCCTATTGGCTGATTGGATTAGCCAGTAGGATGAAAGCTCAATCCTATTGGCTGATTGCAACAGCCAATAGGATTTTTTCCACCTGAATTCCTATTGGCTGATAGAATTCTATCAGCCAATCGGAATATAAGGGACACCATCTTGGATGACGTAATTTAAAGGGAAATTTCATTCTTCAGAAGACATCATAAGAAGATGATGCTCTGCGCCGGATGTCTTGAAGATGGAGCCGCTCTGCGCCGGATGGATGAAGATAGAAAATGCTATGTGGATTAAGACTTCTGCCCGGTTGGATGAAGACTTCGGCCCACTTGGATGAAGACTTCTGCCGGCTTCGCTGAGGACTTCTGCCGCTATGGTTGAGAATGGATGTCCGGTCTTCAAAAACTGTAAGTGGATCTTCGTGGGTTAGTGTTAGGTTTTTTTAAGGGTTTATTGGGTGGGTTTTAATTCTAGAGTAGGGGTTTGGGCTGAAAAAGAGCTAAATGACCTTTTAAGGGCAATGCCCATCCAAATGCCTTTTTTGGGCAATGGGGAGCTTAGGTTTTTTTAGATAGAATTTTATTTGGGGGGTTTGGTTGTGTGGGTGGTGGGTTTTTCTGTTGGGGGTATTTGTATTTTTATTTACAGGTAAAAGAGCTGATTTCTTTGGGGCAATGCCCCGCAAAAAGGCCCTTTTAAGGGCCATTGGTAGTTTATTATAGGCTAGGTTCTTTTTTATTTTGTGGGGTCTTTTTTATTTTCATAGGGCTATTAGATTAGGTGTAATTAGTTAAATATTTGATCATTTATTTTTTATTTTGTGTAACTTAGTGTTTTTTATTTTGGGTAACTTAGTTGTTATTTTTTTTAAATTTTTAATAGTAGATTTAAATAATTTGAGTAGGGTTAGGTGTTTAAATATGTAATATAGTTAATTTAATTGTTAGTTTAATGTAATGTTAGTATAATTGGGTAGGTTAATAAATATTTTAATATAGTTTAATGTAATTTAATGTCATTTTAGTATAATAGAGTACATTAATGAATAGTTTTATATAGTTTAATGTCATTTTAGTATAAAAGGGTAGGTTCATTAGCAGTTTAATATAGTTTATAAAGGCAAGTTTAAATGTATTATAAGATAGGGATGAGTTAATATTTAATGTAAAGTTAGCGGGTTGTAAGGTTTACGGGTTAATAGCTTAATTAATATATGGTGATGTGGGGGGCTGGCGGTTTAGGGGTTAATAGGTTTAGTAAGTGGTAGTGATGTGGGAGGCCAGGGGTTTAGGGGTTAATACATTTATTTAGTTGCGGTGGGGTCTTGAAGCGGCGGTATAGGGGTTAATAACTTTATTTAGTTGAGGTGGGCTCCCGGAGCGGCAGTATAGGGGTTAATATATTTATTTGGTGGCAGTGGGGTCCGGAAGCGGCAGAATAGGGGTTAATAACTTTGTTCATGTTTCGGCGATGTCAGGGCAGCAGATTAGGGGTGTTTAGAGTTGGGGGTTATGTTAGGGTGTTAGGTGTAAACTTTACTGGTTTTCTAGCATAGAAATCAATGGGATATCTGGCAGCATCGAACATGAGCTTTCTCTGCTTTCATACTCCCATTGATTCCTATGGCATCCGCGGCCTCCAGGGTGGCGGGTTGAAAACCAGGTACACTGGGCCAGAATAGTGGCGAGCGTGCCAGTTAGAAGTTTGATAACTTGCAAAAGTTGTCAGATAGTGCTGAATTTGTATTTGGAACATCTGTAATGACCTAAGCATCAATCTGTGTCGGATTGAGACCGGCGGATCGTATGTTATGTCACAAATTTTTAATTTTGGCAATCTGTAGGTTTTGATAAATGGGGCAAATCAGGCTCGCCACAATTACGCTGCGGAATTCCAGTGTATTTGCGATTGATGGCTTGATAAATAGGCCTCTAAGGTCACATTTACATTGTTGCTGATAATTGGCAATTTACAAATGCTAATAATTTCGACTCTGAAAATCCCAAATCGTCTTCAGTATTACACTCAGTTTACATACATTTGCATTATTTTTTACCAGCTAGCAAGAACATTAACAGGTGATAAGCACAGATACGTCACTTTCCCAAATTTGAGACTATACAATACGTAATCGCGTTTGTATAGTCCATTACTAGTGGGCGTGATTGATATATATATATATATATATATATATATATATATGGATTTAAAACACATATACGTGATATTCCGTACAGCTATCTCTAGGAAATAATAAACTCATAATTACAATGTTTATATTTATTTCAGTCTTGCATTTTCATGATTGTAAGGTACAGTACTCTCATGTTTAGAAAAGGGATTTCTCTTGACAATTGCGTTGTGATCAGGAGTTAATAATTTGCCATTCTGCCTTAGTAGTTACCATCTGTGATCCTCGTAGACTTACAGAAATGCAGCAAAAGACAAAACTTGTTCTATACAGTGAGAGTGAGTTTTTTTAACCGAGATTTGTGATGTGAGTTCTGCAACTCTGGACTATATTTTAAACTTTGGAACTTAGCGGTTTCATGATTTACAGTAATGAGAAAATCTTGTTTAGGAAGGCAAGAAAAATTACGGCTACTTTATGAAAATTATTTCTAGCACTGTTTTCTTGTTTTTAAATGAAAAACTCACTAAATCTGGAAAAATAGTTCTCAATTAAAGGGACAAATAAAACCCAATTTCTTTCTTTCATGATTCAAAGAACTTTTAATTTCAACAACTTTTTTATTTACTTCTATTATCTCATTTGTTTTATTCTCTTGGTATTCTTTGTAGAAAAGCATACCTAGGTAGGTACAGGAGCCACAATGCACTACTGGGAGCTGCCTGCTGATTGGTGGTTGCACAAAAATGCCTTCTCTTTTTTAATCTTTATTATTTTTACAAGTGGAGTACAATTCTTAATATAACAAGAAATACACAAAGTTCAAAAACAAATCAACTATCATATACAAACATTAGATAGTTGAATAATTTCCATCAATTATTGACAGTTTTACAAATGGTAATCATTCTTATATAACTTTAAGATACGTTTTTGGATACACGGTGGATAGGATTTAATTATGGGGAACCATCCTATGATAATTTTTGAATTTTTTTTTTCAGTTGCTAACTGTATATGAAAATATTCAAAGACTACTTGGAGTTGAATCTCCTTAATAAATAAAGAGAAACTTGAAGCATGACTAGTCTTCCAATTCTTAAGTATAAGATGTCTGGCTAGTAGAATAATTGTGTTCAGTATAATTGTCTGTAGGTGGGGATTATAATTCTGCGTTTCGAAGAGAAAAATGTTCTCTAAAGAGAAAAAGACTGATACCTTATACTGCTTATTCACGCAGAAAAAAAATTCTGTCAAAATTGAGATATCTTAGGGCAGGACCAGAACATATGAATTAGATTTGCTTTAGGATATGCACATCATGGATAATTAAATGATTGAGAGGGGTACATTCTTGCCATTTTGGAAGGAGGTATATAATAATTATTAATAAGTTTCATTTCATTTTTAATTTTGTCATGATCTAACACTGGAACATAGGAAGTCAAGCTATTTCAAATCTTATTAAGATGAAATAGGCTCTGTTCAGCCAAAATCATATCATACATAAGTGAAATAGAAAGAAGGGAGTAGATACTGGCACTACATAAATTAGGTAGGAAAAATACCACTTTACAAAAAGTATGTACATTTTTAGATGTTACTGAGCATTGAGAAAGGCCGGAAAATCGGCAGAAACGCGTTTGCTGCAAACTTCATGAATATCTATCACTAGTTTATTTTATGCAAGCGTGTTATCACTTCTGTCACCTGAAGCCGACGTTTCCTGCTATCAGCCAGGAAACAGGGAAGTGATACACGCTAGGTTTCAGGGTAGGGTAATGTAAATAATGGAATATAGTGTTTATTTGACTTTTTAAATGATATATTAAAGTTTATGAATTTTAATGTTCACAATAGGACTGGAGTGAGTGCTGATTAAGTCCCTTATTTTCTTCTCTATATATAATCCCAATAAGTGAGATAGAGATATGGGCCTCTAGTTATGAAAGCGTCTAATATGATGCATTCACGGCGTCAATACGCTCACCAAACATCGCAATACATCGCCGTCGCTGACCTTAATACGCTCGCCATAGTTATAAAAAAAAACGTCCAAAACATGCGCGTCAAGTACGGCGTGAAGAGGAGCGGATTGTTGTGAACTAACATTCATCGACGTCGCAGCGATTCAGTATTTTCCCAACTTTATTTATATCTGCAGTAAATTCCATGAACATAGCACATACCTTGTCAGCAGATGATTGTATATAGATATTGCAATTTTTGATTTAAATTGAATTTGAAAGATAGCAATTAGCGACATATTCTTAGCAAAATTGAGAGTGAATTATGTTTTTGTAAACATTTTATATATTGGACATATTTTACTATGATTACGTTATATTTGCAACTTCTATGTGTGTATATACAGAGTATATGTATTTGATATCTATCACTATTTGAAGGGGATATTAAAATAAAAATATTTAATTTACACTAGTGGTAGCTAGCTGCTAATTGAAGCTATTATGTAGTTCTTTTGTCTTTGTATATTAATTATTGCGACAAGTTAAGTGCTATGTAATCTAATTTTAACCCCTTAATGACCACAGCACTTTTCCATTTTCTGTCCGTTTGGGACCAAGGCTATTTTTACATTTCTGTGGTGTTTGTGTTTAGCTGTAATTTTCCCCTTACTCATTTACTGTACCCACACATATTATATACCGTTTTTCTCGCCATTAAATGGACTTTCAAAATATACCATTATTTTTATCATATCTTATTATTTACTATAAAAAAAATTATAAAATATGAGGAAAAAATGGAAAAAAACACACTTTTTCTAACTTTGACCCCCAAAATATGTTACACATCTACAACCACCCAAAAAAACATATGCTAAATAGTTTCTAAATTTTGTCCTGAGTTTAGAAATACCCAATGTTTACATGTTCTTTGCTTTTTTTGAAAGTTATAGGGCCATAAATACAAGTAGCACTTTGCTATTTCCAAACCACTTTTTTTCAAAATTAGCGATAGTTACATTGGGACACTGATATCTTTCAGGAATCCCTGAATATCCATTGACATGTATATATATTTTTTTTAGAAGACAGCCCAAAGTATTGATCTAGGCCCATTTTGGTATATTTCATGCCACCATTTCACCGCCAAATGCGATCAAATAAAAAAAATTGTTCCCTTTTTCACAATTTTTTTCACAAATTTTAGGTTTCTCACTGAAATTATTTACAAACAACTTATGCAATTATAGCATAAATGGTTGTAAATGCTTCTCTGGGATCCCCTTTGTTCATAAATAGCAGACATATATGGCTTTGGTTTTGCTTTTTACTAATTAGAAGGCTGCTAAATGCGACTGCGCACCACACGTGTATTATGCCCAGCAGTGAAGGGGTTAATAAGGGAGCATGTAGGGAGCTTCTAGGGTTAATTTTAGCTTCAGTGTAGTGTAGTAGACAACCCCAAGTATTGATCTAGGCCCATTTTGGTATATCTCATGCCACCATTTCATCGCCAAATGCAATCAAATTAAAAAAAACGCTAAATTTTTCACAATTTTAGGTTTCTCACTGAAATTATTTACAAACAGCTTGTGCAATTATGGCACAAATGGTTGTAAATGCTTCTCTTGGATCCCCTTTGTTCAGAAATAGCAGATATATATGACTTTGGCGTTGCTTTTTGGTAATTAGAAGGCCGCTAAGTGCCGCTGCGCATCACACGTGTATTATGGCTAGCAGTGAAGGGGTTTAATAGGTAGTTTGTAGGGAGCTTGCAGGGTTAATTTTAGCTTTAGTGTAGAGATCAGCCTCCCACCTGACACATCAGACCCCCTGATCCCTCCCAAACAGCTCCCTTCCCTCCCCCACACCACAATTGTCCCCGCCATCTTAAGTACTGACAGAAAGTCTGCCAGTACTAAAATAAAAGTTTTTTTTTAAAAAAAATAAAATAAATTTTTTAGCATATTTACATATGCTACTTTGTAGGATCTCCCCTTAGCCCCCAACCTCCCTGATCCCCCCAAAACAGCTCTCTAACCCCCCCTCTGACTTATTGGGGGCCATCTTGGGTACTGGCAGCTGTCTGCCAGTACCCAGTTTGCAAGAGAAATAGGTTTTTTTTTATTTTTATGTTGTTTTTCTGTAGTGTAGCTTCCCCCCCCCCCCCCAGACCAATCCCCCACCCCCTGACTAATGTATTTTGATATCAATATTTAGTACTTTTAAAACTTTGAATACATAATTTTTCTGTAATGTAGCGGCTCCCACCCGCTCCCTCCCTGTGCACGCGCCCGCCCCCTCCCTCCTGTGCACGCGCGCCTCCCGCCCCCCTACACATCATCAGGGCCATCGATGGCCGCCACCCGCCTCCCGAACCGGCTCCCACCCACCAACGGATTTAGCCGGTGATGTCCGGTGCAGAGAGGGCCACAGAGTGGCTCTCTCTGCACCGGATTGCTAAAAAATGTTATTGCAGGATGCCTCGATATCGAGGCATCACTGCAATAACCGGAAAGCAACTGGAAGCGAGCAGGATCGCTTCCAGCTGCTTTCCAGACCAAGGACGTATGCCACACGTCCTCGGTCATTAACTGTATTTTTTTTGAGGACGTGTGGCGTACGTCCTTGGTCGTTAAGGGGTTAAAGAGAGAAAAACTTGGAGCCTAATCCATTCAAAGCATTTTTAATTTTTTATTTCTATATCTAGTAATGCATTAAATGTTTTTTTTTTTTTTTTAGTGTCTACATATTTAATAGTGTAATTGACTTGATAGCTTATATGTTTCATTGTTTTGCTTTATATATATATATATATATATATATATATATATATATATATATATATATATATTCCTTGATATCTCTATCTGTATGTATGTACATATTTATCTATAATTTTTAAATATAATGAAATAATGATAGATGTATTTATGTATATGTATCCTTTTTTATACAAAATTTCATATATATTTTTTAGAAATTAATGGTACACCAATATCATAGAATATAATTTAAAGCGACAATACAAACCTTGAACTTTTACTAAAGGAACACTAAGCACATTTAAGTACTTTCAGAATTATGATTGAACATTCAATTGAAATTCATTTTCAAAATTACTACTATTAACCATTTTAATTAGTTCTTTGGTTAGCTTTATTTTAAAAAGAAGGCATCTAGGCTGAGGAGCAAGATAAATTCAATTGAACCCCCACGGAAAGCACTATTTCATTGGTGATGTTCAATCAGCAAGGTCAACTCATGTTTTGATTAAAAATGGTCACAATTCATAAATTGAAATGTTTGATTTAAAATACAGATACAAATAGACTGATGACAATTTAAGAATGTGACTATCTTACAAAGTTGATTTAAATTGTACGCTCTATCTGAAGCATGAACAATAAAATTGATGTTCATTTTCACTTTAATCCTCAGATAACCTTTAATAATAGAAATAGCAAGGCACATGTGAAAGCCAATCATATATTGAGTCCGATTTAACAAATATCTGCCGGACCTGACCCGACAGTGCGGATCAGGTCCGCCAGACCTTGCTGAATGCGTAGGGCAGTATGCTTTCTGTATTCAGCATTGCACCAGCAGCTCTTGTGAGCTCCTGGTGCAACGCCGCCCCCTGTAGACTTGAGGACAATTGGCCACCAGCAGGGGGTGTCAATCAACCCAATCGTACTTGATCGTTTTGAATTCTTGAGATTCCTGTCTGCCTCATCAGAGCCAGTGGACAGGGTTATGTAGCAGCAGTCTTTAGACCGTTGCTCCCTAACTTGTGTTTCTGTTGATTCCTAATACTCGCCAGAAAAACGGTCCTTCAATAAATGTGCCTCAATGTATCTATGTGCATTCATCAATCAGCAGCTGTATAGTTTATCGGCATATTATCGTCTTTAAATTGTATTTAAAAGAATTGTAGAAACCCAATGTATAATAAATATAGAAAGTTATCACATTTTATGCTATTTATACATATTTCTCATTAAAAAAAAATTCATGTCACTTGAAATAAATATTTAAATGAATACAGCAACACAATAATTAAAGGGACACTGTACCCAACAGAAAGAGCAGCAATTTTAAGCAACTTTCTATTTTACTCGTATTATCAATTTTTCTTCGTTCTCTTGCTATCATTATTTGAAAAAGAAGGCATCTAAGGTTTTTTTTGGTTTCAGTACTCTGGGCAGCACTTTTTTTTATTGGTGGATGAATTTATCCACCAATCAGCAAGGACAACCCAGGTTGTTCACCAAAAATGGTCCGGCATCTAAACTTACATTCTTGCATTTCAAATAAAGATACCAAGAGAATGAAGAAAATTTGATAATAGGAGTAAATTAGAAAGTTGCTTAAAATTTCATGCTCAATCTGAATCACAAAATAATTTTTTTGGCTACAGTGTCCCTTTAAGAATAAATATATATATTTTTTTTTTTTTTAAGCATTTCACTATTTATTGATCAATGATACATAAAAAAAAGAATATTTACATATAATAAAAGTACATTTGTAACACTTAATATATTCCGTTTATACAGATTCAGAGGACACAAATATTGATACCCTTCACAAGAGATTTTACATTTTCATATAAAAAGGAAGAACTATAGAGGAGCTAGAATATCAACTACCCCTTCTTGCTATCCTTTAAGCGACAATTAAATTATACCTCATTATATATACTAATTGTTTGTTGTTATACCTTTATATATCAAATTTTGCGTTTCCTGATTTAAGGTCTTTATATATTGTTCCCATTTATTCATGAATGTTATTTTCCTCATCTTGATGTCAGCAATGACATCATATTTTTCTATTATTAGTTGTTGCCACAGTTTTTTTTTTAAATTACTGATGGATGGATACTTCCTCTCTGTCCATAATTTTGTAATTATCTTCCTAGCTAATATTATTACCATAGCGATAAATAATTTATATTGCATAGCCTTTTGATTTCGATTTTGGAGAAGAAAAATTGTTTGTTTATCGATTTTAATGTTTATTCCAATTATATTCGATATCCAGTATGCTACCTGGGACCAGAATTGGAAAATCCTCGGGCATTCCCAGAAATAATGCAACAAATCTGGGGATGGATATGAACATTTTGGGCAGGATGGAGGCTCACCTTTTATCCATTTCGCTCTTTTAGTTGATGTTACATAATCCTTGTGTATAATTCTATACTGTGATTCTCTCAAATCACTTGCATATGTTGTTTGCTTAGCTATTTTCACGCTACAATATAATTGCTCTTTTGTATTTTCTATACCTATTAACTGATTATATTTACCTACCATGTTGATACTATTTCTCTCCACTGAGATATCAATTATTTTATTATATATATTAGTTAATTTGTGATTACCTTTTTCATAAGACTCACAAAATTCCATTATTTGGTTTTTAACACATTTACTTTTGGAATCTCGTAAAACTTTCTTTAGGTATGATTCAATCTGGAAATAATAGATATAGTTATCAATTTTAACTTTGTATTTATCATATATTTCTTGAGGTGAGTAGATCTCGTTGCTATTATTATTTAGGAGATCTCCTATCTTGTTAATTCCATATTTGCCCCATGTACAAAATGGGTAATTATTACCCATTTGAAATTTGGGATTGCCTGAAATAGGGATATATCGTGAATATTTGTAATTTATCCCCAAAGTTTTATTTATAATTTTCCATATTGCCAAGGAGTCCCGAAATATTATATGATTTCTGATATCCTTGGGAATTTCAGGAGTCTCTGCATGAGGTAAGTATGCTATAGATAGGGGTTTAATCAGTTCTTGCTCTATTTCCATATTAACATATTTCTCTATCCCTATTATCCATGGGCCGGCATCTAAACTTACATTCTTGCATTTCAAATAAAGATACCAAGAGAATGAAGAAAATTTGATAATAGGAGTAAATTAGAAAGTTGCTTAAAATTTCATGCTCAATCTGAATCACGAAATAATTTTTTTGGCTACAGTGTCCCTTTAAGAATAAATATATATTTATTAAACATTAAAAAATTAAAAATCTTTTTAATTTTTTTTTAAAACTTTAATTTTTTTTTAAACTTTTTTTTTTTTAATCTATATTTTTCATAAACAGATGTATATTTTTTTTATTAAAACAGATTCATGGCCTCTTGCATTGCACGAACAGCCCTGGACACTATTTCAAGACCTTGGGCAAGGTCTTGAAAGATCTCCAGCATGAAGGGCCCAGTTTGGGTGCCCTGATCTTGATCTAGAAAAAGACCAAAAGAACATATGTTAGATAAAATATTAATAAAGATACAATTT